>NC_046155.1:149613936-149776436 GCF_011064425.1 Rattus rattus
AACACCATCTAGTTCTTTTCTCTGTGTCTATTGTCTGTCCTTCATTTTCATGTGTCCATGTGCCATCGTTTATGTCTGGGTTTGCTTTATACGCTTGAATGTTTTTGTGTTCATGTTTTGAAAAAGGATTAAAAATTTTAATGCTGGTTGATTCACCCATTGATGAAGCTTTTCCTTTCAAGAAAAAGGAACAAATAAATAAATGTTTCAATTGGCTTTGGAGCCTGTATCTGTAGCTAGAAGCCTAAGTCGGCTGGGCAAGCTCCCAGAAGGGGGCTGGCTAAATATTTACACTATGCTTGATCCTAAAGACACCAGCTTCTAAGGTAACGGAACTGATGGCTGTCTCTCTTGGAAAATCTTTTGACTGAGATTATTGGACTCAATAGGTGACAGGTGCTTCTCTTAAAACTACAGCTAGAAAAGTAAAATGGTGATTGATTTAAATATTAAAGACATGTGTAGCGCCTTGGATTTTGTTTTTCTGATTGGTTTTAAATAATGAATATTCTCTATATGCCTTATATATGGACTACCCTTTAAGTTATTGGATATGGTTTAAAAAAAATGTAACATTGGTAACAGAAAGTTGACATAAACTGGTAAATCGATGGAGTCATTCTAGACAACATGTGGCATGAGCCAATCTACGGAAACAGGTCTAAATTGGGATGATCCTAGAAACCAGGCTTCAAGATTTTAAGGCAATGTCTCTTTGTTTGAGGGTATTGGAACCACCATCATGTGTTCATATGTAGGAATTGGCAGTCAAACCTTGTAGCATGAAGGATAGACTAGAATTTTTTGGAGACTGGATTTTGGGATGATGAGGCTGATCTCGAGAAGTAAGAGGCTGCCAGTGTGAGAAGGAGAGATATGAAAGATTGTGGCACCCTAGAAGCGGCCTATGCAAAAGTGGTTACAGATGCTTGAAAACAATCAATTGTTCATAGCACCTGAAAAAGGTTCAAATGGGCCAAATGGGAGAATATTTAGGAACTAAAATCACTCCTCATAGTATTTCCCTCAAAAAATTGAATTTGAAAAAAGATCATTTAAAAACATTAAATGATTTTAAAATTACTAGGAAGCATAAATTGGATTCAACTCTATATTAAAATGCCCAATGTGGATTTACAGCACTTTGACTATCCTGAAAGGATTCTCAGCTTACTTCACCCCATGCTTTAACCAAGGAACACGATTATCCTTGAGGAAAGTAGAAGAAAGACTGAAAAAGGCAATGCTAAAAGGTACAAGGAAAAGGAGGATCTCCTTTTTTGTATACTGAGAACCTTTCATCAGCCTATAGGAGTGCTATGGCAACAAGGTCCGCTTCTTTGGATTTATCCCCATATTTCTCCTAATAAGACTTTGATATTACCTTCCTGTTGTTGCACAGCTTGCTGTGTTAGGCGTTAAATCTTATATTCAGCATTTTGGTATTTTACCCAAGAAAATTATTATACCATATACAACAGCTCAGATAGAAAAACATTGTGTACCTTGATAGATGATTGGGGCCATATTACATTGTAGTTTTGATGGAGAGTTTGACAATCATTATCCTAAGGATCCTTTGCTACAATTTTTTTTTTTTCTTGAACATCCAGTGATCTTTCCTAAGATCACTGCCTCAGAGCTTTGTCTGGAGCGTTAATATTTACAGATGGCTCCAAAACAGGTAGGTGCCTTATATGGTTGATTCTCAAGAACCAGTATTAATTCAATACAGTTCAGGCACCCCAAATTACAGAATGTAAAATTGTATTGGAAGTTTTCAAAAGATTTCATGATTTTTTTAATTTCTGACTCTGCTTATGAATTACGCGTTGTGCTCACTTGAAATTTAAAAAATAATTCAAATTATTAGTACTGTATGTCAAATTCTTTTTGAATTACAAAATTTGATTTGGGCCAAAAAAATAAATTTTTTTATACAACATATTCGAGCCCATACTAATTTGCCTGGTCCATGACCAGTAATAGCAGCCCTGGTGGATGCTGGTAGTACTTGTAGAGAGTTTATTTTTCATGCCGCTCCAGTTGATCTCGCTAGAGAATTTCATCAAAAATTTCATGTACCTGCCTTTACTCTTCAACAAAAATTTAAAATCTCTAGAGCTGTGGCTGCTCGTGATGTGGTCATTCGTTGCCAAAATTGTGTTCAATTTCACCACCCTCCTCATGTGGGGGATAAACCCAGTGGTCTGATCCCCAAAACTTTGGCAGATGGATGTCACACACATATCTCAATTTGGAAATTTAAAATATACTCATGTTTCTGTTGATACCTGTTCCGGTATTATACACGCTACTCTGATGACTGGTGAAAAGGCTCGTAATGCCATTAGCCATTGCTTAGAGGTACACAGCCTAAGGGGAAGCCTGATAGTCTCAAGTCAGACAACGGGCCTGCCCACAAAAGTCCTTTCAGGCATTTTGCCAGACAATACAGGTCGGTCATACTATAGGTTTACCACAATTCCCTAAGGTCAAGGAATTGGAAAGAGCATCGCATCTTAAAAGAGCTTATACAAAAAAACAAAAAGGGGGAATTGCCAACGGTCAACACCAAAAGAACAACTTTTCTTTAGCTCTTTTTACTCTAAATTTCTTAATTCTGGATGCACATGGCGGCTCTGCCGCGGATCGCCATGCTACTACTACACCTATAACTAATACAGAAGTAAAGTGGAAGGATGTCTTAACTGATGAATGGCGGGCCCAGATCCGGATTTTTGTAGATCTGGGGGAGCGATTTATGTTTTTCCACAGAATCAAGAAAATCCAATTTTGGTACCTGAGCGCTTGACTCAAAAATTGCCTTCTGCCTTCCTGAAGATGAGACTATTTAACCCTATTATTACTGGGAATGGTACAATACAATTCGCTCCCTGTGGGCTATTGCCAGATCCTGGCCAGTACCCATGCCAGTTCGTATAATTCTACTGTTTTGAGAACAAGACTTGGCAAGCATAATCTCTGGCCTTGGTTTCAATAATTGTATCCAATGAGCAAGGGCATACATCCCTGACCCTTTGCTAGGTTGATGGGGAGAGAACTGCGGTTGTATAATGTTTCAGCTACCAGAAAAAGGTGATACCAGGTTGATCAATATTCAATATAATAACCTCTTGGTAAATAATACTGTACTAGTACCACTAGTACTTCATAAAAGCTAGATCACCTTTTTCTGATAAGCACTAATGTAAGCAGTAGTGCTTTTTTAAATTGTAATAAAAGCTCTAATGTAGTCTGCTATTTAGCTGAATGCTGGGATGGCACCAATGACACCAGAGATGGAGCAGATTCCTCCTTGTGCTAATCCCAGTGAGGCAAACCCAGATAGCTTTTCCTAATTCTTAATTTACTGAGAGCCAAAGAGATTTTGAATTACGGCATAATTTCAGCATTGTGCTGTCTTAAGCGTCAGCTAGCTACCACAGCTGCAATCGCTATGACCAATCAAATACAGACGGGGTTGAGACTGTCAATCTGGATTGTATAAAAGAACTGCAGTGGCACTAGAGATACAAGAAGAATTTAATACCCATTTGGCATCTGGCCTTCAATAGCCAATCAAAGGATAGATTAGTTCAAGAACAAATTGAAGCACTGTATCATATGACACACAGTTGTCTTGTGTTTCCTCCTTAGAGGTTTATGCATTATTTTTATGAGCTAACTTTTCTCAGCATTTTCAACAGAGCAAAAGAAATCTTGAATTATCTGAAAGGAAACTGGTCCATGAAAGCAGAGCAACTATCAAGACAATTGCTGATGCAGATTGCTGTCCTCAACAGCACTAGGCTGGACCCATCACACTTGGAAGACTTTACCTCATGGATTCTGAATGCTTTCTCCCTTGTTAAGGAGTGGGCGGGCATGTTTGTCCTGGGAGCTATTGTCCTCCTGGGTTGGAGTAGGTCTCGGCTTATTGGCGTTTAAAAGAGAACATGCCAGACACAAAGTGAATTTGTTACCAGGCTATGACCACCATTAAAAAGGGTGCTTCTCCCACATATGGCTGGCCTCTTTGAAAGATCAAGAGTTCGCCCTAGATCATTTTTGTCACAGCCAAGTGGAGTCATTGTATCCAGGGACGGGCAACTTTCCTCTAACTCGGACCAACCTAAGACACGGGCCCGGTGGCGATAGGGTAACTCTAAGGACGGGTAAGGCTGAAGTTTGATGAGAACGACCTAAGACAGGAGCAATGACAAGATTGACGGACACCCAGATTCAGACCAGTCATTTTATTAAACAAAAAGTGGGGAGATGTAGAGAGCCGGGCTTAAAATAAAGATGGCGCCATATCCAGTTTTGTCTGATATAACGATTTATCATGCGCATGTGCAGGCTTGTTCCATTGTTCCTTATTGCTGCACAGGCGGTTTATGCACCTCAGTTGAGTGAGGTGATTCATTCTCCCGCCTTTCACTGAGGACAAGTAGTGTGGATCCAAGCCCCACCAATCCCCTGATGCAATTAGCACATTGTTGTTCATATAAGCACCATTTGCTGTGTTCAAGAGAGTTGACCTGTAAGTAAAAGGCTTGCTCACAAGAGAAGGTGATTGTTCTTCATTGCCACACAATGTCCACTCTCTGGATTCACTGACCTTCTGGCCCTGAAAGTAGTGCATCATGTCTTCCTATGTACACGATTTTTGGCTCGGGGCGTGGTTCGAGAGCTCCATCTCTGCTGTAACACAGTGTTGTTGATGAGATCCTATGGTGCTTGTATCTCAAAAATGCTCGGTTCTTCTGCCCCAACGTGGATGCACTTTGATTAATCACCTCTCCTGAGCTCTCTTCACAGTGCCAAGCCTCAGTTTCTTTCTCTACAGTGCCTTCGATTCTGGGGGATTCTCCTACTACTGAGGTGTACACCTTCTCCAAGAGCCTATCCTGGCTCCTCAGTGCCAAACCGCAGCTGCTATTCAGGAACCCTCCATACCTCCCAATCTAGTACCATCTGGGTAACTACTACCAAGTCTGGCTGTCAGTTGAAATGTACAACCTTGGTCACCTCTGGAACACAGCTTCTGTGTGCTGACTCTCGGGAATCATTTTCCAGAAGAATTCACATCACTGACGCTAGTCTCTTCTTAATCACTGCTAAATTCTCAGCTCCAGCCAACTAGCATCAAGTATCCAAGCAAAGGATTCGCTTTAGTAGTTCCGCTATCTTATTAGCCACAGCTAACTCTTCCATCCCAGCGAACCAGAAACACAGATTCTCAACTCAGAATAGCTTGTTCAGCCAGCTCTTTTACAGCAACCAAGACCACCAGTCAGGGATGGCACCACCCACAATAGGCTGACCTCTCCACTATCAGTTAATAATCAAGAAAATGCCCAACAGCATTATCCTCATCCCAATTCTTTCTAGAACCTTTTTAAGTTTAATTTACTTATTCACTTTATATCCCTCTCACTGTCTGCCTCCCAGTCACCCCCTCCCATAATCCTTCTCCCCCTTACCCTTCTCTTCCGAGTGGGTGGAGTCCCCCTTGGTATCCCCCCATCCTAACACTTCGAGTCTCTGTGAAGTGTGGTGCACCTTCTCCCACTGAGGCCAGACAAGGCAGCCCAGTTAGAACACATCCCACATACAGGCAACGGTTTTTGGGATAACTCCTGTTCCAGTTGCTCGGGACACACATGAAGGCCAAGCTGCACATCAGCTACACACATGTAAGGAGGCCTAGGTCCAGCCTGTGTATGTTCTTTGGTTTGTTGTTCAGTCTCTGAGAGCCCCAAGGGTCCACGTTAGTTGACTCCTGTGGAGTTCCTATCTCCTCCAAGGCCTGCAATCTTTCCTCCTATTCTTCCATAAGAGTCCCCAAGCTCCATCCACTGTTGGCTGTGTACACCCCAATCTTAAGTCTAAACATTTTTTCAATCTGACTTCCCTCCTCTCAATCGTGTCAAGTTGACATAAATGTAACCAGCATATCATTCCAACACTACACCCATCCATTTTATCTACCCATCCCTTTTGATAACTTTAACATATACCCACCCTTCTGTTTCTACCCTTCTTACATGCATAGCCATACATTTCTACCCTCTGAACATATATACTTACTTATCTATTTCTACCATATATATCAGTTTTTACCCTTCCAAGATATTTACCCATTCATTTGCATCTTTTAATATATAAACCCATCCATTTTGTCCCTCCCAACATATATACTTATCTATTTCTGCCCTCTCAAACATATATGCCCCAATCTACACCCTCCCCACTTATAGCCATCCACTTTAATCCTCTCAATAATAGATAGATAGATAGATAGATAGATAGATAGATAGATAGATAGACAGACAGACATAGATCCATTTTAATAATGCCCCATCTTCTCTTAAGATGCTTGTGTGTGTGTGTGGGGTGTCTGTCTGTCTATGTGTCTGTGTTGTATTTGTGATATAAGTGCTTAATTGGGTGGATAGGTACAGGGTGGGAGGGTGCTCACATTTATGAATGGGGAGGCCCAGGTGAATATCAGATCTCTTTCCTCTGTTGCACTCACCTTTATTTTATTTGAAGTCTTTCCTTAAACATGTTTGCCTAGGCTGGGGAGCCAGTGACTTTCAGGAATCTGCTTGCCTCTGTATACACACATGGGTGTTGTCACAGGTTCATGCCACATTGTCCAACATTTCCATGGGCTCTGGGGATCCTAGCTCTGATCCTCTTGCTTGCAAAGTGGGCACTGCACAGACTAAGCCATCTCTCCAGACCCAAGAAGTTGTTCTTGAGCCCAAACCCTAATTAACTGTCCTACGTGCTGTTTCCACTGTTCTTTGGGCCACACCCTAGAAGAGCATCTATCACATTGCATCGTAACTACACACAGAGCCTATGTCACATTGGATCTTAACTACACACTTAATTTTACATCTTCCCCGCTGTCACCTCCATGAGAGTCAGAAGTATAGGCATAATTGAGAATCCCACCTCAAGCCCAGTGCCTCTCTGGGCTTATTGTTGACTAAAAATGATAAACACTGCTTCAACTTCAACCTAATGAGCTCTAGTGAGGAGTAAAAAACGACAACAAATCCCTTGACCTGCTAGGAGTTATTTCTGCTATTCCACGTAGCTTCCAAGATCCCAGAGTTTCAGAGCAAATGCGGCAACAGTAACAACACCTAAATAAAGGGATGATACAGTTCCCTAGGTGATTCTTTCCTCGTTTCTTCATTTTAAAAAATCTCGTTTATGCCTCAATGTTCTAGATAAATCCATGACTGTGACTCATTGCTCCTAATGACACTCTGGGTCCGCCCACCACCCCATTCATTGGCTTACACAGGAAGAACCCATCTCCAAGACCCTGGGATTCCTATCTGATAAATTCCCATACTTCTAAAGACAGCAGCTGACAACTCGGCAAGGTGGCTCGCTCCAGAGTGACAGTTCTGCTAAACACACTCCCATCCATGCTGCCATCTGTTTCTTGGCATGGACTGGGTGATGCAGAAATTCTCCTTTTCTTTCCCTTTGGCCCCTTGCCACTCCACAATGGCATTAACACCATGCTTGCTACCCTGTCTTGAAACATTCGGCTGGCTCCTTCCTTTTTCTGTCAGGCTCATCCAGAACTCCTATATGGAGATAAAAATGCCCTACTGTTTATGCCACACTCAGAGACACATCCTGCATCCACCGGGCCACTATAAAAAATAAATAAATGCCTGCTGAATTTTATGCCGTCAAATCATAGGGAGCTTTGGGAACTGGGGGATGATACCAGCCTGTGTCTGTATGTCTCCACACCTTCAGGCTGTGTCAAGGTGCAGAAAGTTCACATGACATGGATGCCAGGAGTCCACAAAATAAACTCAGACAACTTGTGGGATTGGAAAGTCCCCCCCGCATTCACATTCTCCCCTACTGCTCTGATAACATCCCTTCCTTCGCTGTCATCTCCTTCTTTATGTGTAACATCAGTCCTCATTATCAAACCTCTTGATCTGCAGCCAAAAGACTTATTTTTTGATGTCTGAGGAAATTCAAGTGCAAGGCGAGTCAGGCCCTACTGCCTCTGGCTGGGCACTGGAGAATTCACTTCTACAGCTTTCAGTGTGAGCAGACATGCAAATGGATACCTGGAGCCCCTCATGGCACACCAGGGACGTGCAAAGGAAGGGTATTTCACAGTGTCCAACCATGAAATTGAAACCCAGTCCCAGCACACACTTGCTCATGATGTCAGAAACAAGCATGTCGGGCATTTAGAGACAGTTTATTGTTCCTCCTGCACTCTCCGACATCCGTGCCTTTGGATCTGACCTTGATTTCTTGAGTTCAGGGGCTGGACACTTTGGCCACTTGGGTGCACACTGAATGGACAATTGACAGGTGCTGCTTTTGGTGTTCCTGTCAGATGCGCATAAGCGGTTCCTCTGTCCACATTCAGATCTTCATTACCTCACACATGTCAGCCATCCCTGGGCACTTGGTGACTTTGACATAGCACTCTGCTTTATACTAAAAGTACCTGGCCGATCAGAAGTACTAAACACCCAAGGGTTCTCCCTTCCTCAGTAAATTACTTTGGTTAGCTTCTCTGAGGAAGATACCCACATCAAGCCGGGTATTACCAAGGCATCTCCAACCCACAGATGTCAAACAGAAGGCATAATACACATAAGCACACAGCAAACTGTTTCTTCCCTCTGCCCTGTCTCTGTGCTTCACGTGGCTTGTCTCCTGTGGGCTCCCTTTCAAAATGTGGCACCTGCTCTCTGTCGCACAGACACTCCTGCAAATCAATGCTCGTATGCCAGGTCCTTTAGCTGTCACTCACAGCCCTCCCTTCTCTCCCTCTCCCCAGGCAGTCTGGCTGCTTGCCCCATCACCTTTATATGGAAGATGGCCAAGGCCCAGGCTTGGCCACTGCCTCCAGCTCTGTTAACACAGTGTCCTTTCTTAAGTCACTTCTCTGAATGTCCCATAGCCTTGCTTGAAAACTTCATTTAAAAAAAAACTATATCTATATGTGTGCACCTGTGTAAGTTTATGTATGTACCACATGTGTGTTGGTGGCCAAGAAGGCAACAGGGTATCAGAACTGAAATTAGAGGCCATTGTGAGCTGTGGATGCTCAAACGCTCTGCAGAGCAGCCAGTGCCCTCACCCACACGATGCCACCCACCACCCACCTCCCTCCAAAAAAACTTAATTTTTAAAAATAACCTTGTATTTAGGCTTTTTTTATTTTTCTATTAATTAATTTATTCGCTTTACAACCCGGTCTCAGCCTCCCTACCTACTGCCTCTCCTCCCAGTCCCACCCTCACAAATCCCTCCCCCAATTACTCTCTCCTCTTCTTCTCACAGAAGGGGAAGCCATCCCCCCTTGGGTACCAACCCTTCATGAAACATCAAGTAGCAGCAGGACTAAGCACATCCTCTCGCACTGAGGCTCAACTGGGCAGTCCAGTAGGAGAAGAGGATCCATGGCAGACAACCAAATCTGAGACATCCCCCGCTCCAGTTGTTAGGGAACCCACATGAAGACCAAGGCCTAGGTCCAGCCCCTGAACTCTCTTTAAAATCCTTAATTTTTTAAAATTAAAAACAACAATTCTGTGTTTAATTCTATGTGACTTTTTTTTAACTTATATGTTTCCATCTGACAGGTATGCTCTTACTCACACAGATACCTAAAAGGCTCTTCCTCCTTTCTACGTACCCTGCTAAGCTGCTGCTTATGAACATTCCTAGACATGCATGTGTCCACACAACTCCACAACTGTAACTCTTCGATTATGGACACTGGAACTTGTGCCTGGCTCAGTGGGAGCTTCTCTTTCACAACCCAAAGCGGATGCCCAAACCCAAAACTACCTAACAGAGATTTCTACTTAAAACCTAGTAAGAAATAGAAGTCTTTCGGGCTAGAAGTTCTCAACCTTTTAACTTTTTAATCAATTGTGTTCATATTCTCACTCAATCTCCGAGCATCAAAGTATCATCAGAGTCCCTGAGAAGATGAGTTCTATGTAGCCAATTTGAGCTGCATTCCACATAAATACAAAACTCTGCCGTTACCATTAGGGTGTGCTTCCACATCTTGGCAAAAAGTGGGCAACTTTCTGGGATCATCTCGTAACTCAATAATTCTCAAATGAACCAGAATACAGAAAAATGTCAATCTCACTAACATATAATAAAGAGAATTAATTATATGTAACCAAGGCCTTGAGGGCCAGCAAGATGGCTCCGCAGATAAAGGCACCCACTGCCGAGGCTGATATATAAACTCATTTCCTAGACACACACAGCAGAAGGAGAGAACCGACAGCCAGTGATGTCCTCTGAATCCCACATGTACCTACACACACACACACACACACACACACACACACAAACACAAAATAAGTAAATAAATGCAAAGGAGTCTTGAAAGTGTTGATTTGGGGCCCAATCATTCTACACTGGACAATCTTATATTAAAGAAATTCAAAATAATCAAAAATGTGTTCTTGTTTGAAGCACATTATCATGGAGTCATTATAATAATGAAAAACGGGAAACAACCTAGACCTTTGATAACTGGGAAATGGTTATGCAACAGTGAAACAGTAGGAAAGCGAAATTCAGTAAAATAAGATTCATTGTATTTAAAACACATCTAAGCGATAATGGCTAAGTCAGCCAAGCAGAATTTATCAATTCCATTTGTGTTTGCTTGCCTGCTTTTTTTGGTTGGGGGATGTTTTCTTGTTGGCATTTTTGAGACAGAGTCTCATGTAAGTCAAGCAATCCTCAAACACACTATATGTCTGGAGGTGGCCTTGAACTCCTAACCCCTCTGCTTCTGTGTTCACAGTTCAGGAGTGCGTGTATGCGCCACCCAGCTAGGCTGCCACATTTCCATCCAGAGGTTTTTCTCTCTGTTTCAGATGCTTTTATGATGCTTTTATCTGCAGGCTTTATAATCAGCCAAGGTAGCTTGGGATGTCAGTAGCCTTCTGGTCTAGGGAAACTGATTCCCTCTAGGCTGGAGCATCTGATAAAATGGGGTGCTAACGATGCATTGAACAGAAGTGTCCAGCATAGTACAGAGCATAGCAGGCACACGCAGGGCTCTCCCCGTCTTAGTTTACTTTGTGCTATCTGCAATGGTAACAAGAGCACCTTTCTAAGTTCTCTTTTTTATGTACACGTGTTGAGTGCCTGTATATATGTATGTGCACCATGTTTGGTACCAACACCTGTAAAAGAAGGTGTCATGTCCTGTGGAACTGAAGTTACAGATGGTTGTGAGATGCCATGTGGGTGCTGGGAACTGAACCTGGGTCCTGTGCAGGAGCAACCAGTGCTCTTAACTGCGGAGCCATCTCTCCAGGCTGAAAAGGTACTTTTTATCACTGTTACTTGGGTTGGCCAACACAGAAAATAAATGTTTCAGCGTTTCAAACTAATTTCATACTGAGAGTTCTAAAAAGGGCACCTTAATAACAAGAGATCTTTCCAAATCCTCAGAGAAACTAAATACACAATTTAACCCTTAACTTGATCATTTAAAATAAAAAAAAGGACCAAACCACATAAGCCTGGGGTGTGGGGGTTGGGGGGGAGGGGTGTCTTATGAATTCACACATCAAGTCCAGCCTAGTCTTAGTGCCTGGAGAAGTGAGTTGGTCACTTCAGAGGTAAAGCATGGGGACAGTAATTAGGGTGGGTTAGGCGCTGTTTTTGGAGGAGGAGGAATCTGCACACAGTGTCTGCTACAATGATGAGAACTGAACCATTCGGCCCTTTTCTCCAGTATCAGATCAACTGCCACTGCTTTAACTCACAAATGTTAGTCCTGAAACAGAGAGAAAATACCTGGAAAAGTACAGAGGACCACTCTGACCCCTGGTGAATACTTACGTCTGCAAACTTTACAACACTGGCCGGAAATGTGCACGGGAAGTGAGTCTGGGGAACAGTTGAGCGGGGGACAGGACATCCTGCGGCACTCCACGGCACCACTCTGAGAAGGGAAAGACAGAGAAAGGGGTCTCTGAGGTGCTCACTTAACACATCTATCTCGGAGGAAGTTT
The DNA here is from genome assembly GCF_011064425.1 of Rattus rattus. Taxonomy (NCBI): domain Eukaryota; kingdom Metazoa; phylum Chordata; class Mammalia; order Rodentia; family Muridae; genus Rattus; species Rattus rattus. The sequence goes on from NC_046155.1 coordinate 149,626,014, forward strand.
GCCTCGCTTCCCCAGGCCCTCAGGGAGACAAGGAAATGTGGGGAATTCCCAGAGCCTTCCACAACCACGAATGAAGTATTGTCTCTGGCCAGAATGAACCTCTGTCACCTCAATTACTTTTCTGATAAACATCGCTGGCTTCAGCCACCTGCCCGTGTGGACTAAGTAGATTAGGCAGAAAACAAAAAGCCTATTTCTATGAGAATATAAATAACACCTTTAGTAGACCTTGTCAATCATTTTTAAGGCTCTAACAATCCATGTTGTGTTTTCCTGGGCAAACAACGGCATTCTTCAGATATTTATCAGGTAATTTCAACTGGACAGGGTTTCCATACTAATCTGAGGTGAGGCTCTGATGATTTTTCTGAGACTAAAAGAGTCTACAGATGATGGATATTCCATTAAGCAGGGAGAGGTGGATGTCTGTGGTTCTCAGGGATAGACACCTTGCAAAAAATATAACACAAACACCGAGAGACTAAACTGTTAAAAGTTTATGGTGGGGGCTGGAGAGGTGGCTCAGCACTTAAGAGTGTGTACCATCCTTTCATAGGATCTGAGTTCAGTTCCCAGCATGCATGCTGGTCAACTTACAACCACTTGTAACTCCAGCCCCGGGAGAACCCAAAACGTATGGTTCCTGTGGGTACCTACACTCTCACCTACACACTCACACAGTGACGCACATGAGAACACATCATTGAAAGTAATAGAATTAAATCTTAAAGTGTGTACTCTAGGAGAAAGAATAAAGAGAAGAAAGCTCCCTGTAGGCCTGGAAATCAAAGGAATCTCTGCCTCCCTCCTGACTTTCAGACTCCAGATAGTAAGTTACTTAAGCACAAAGTTAGATTAAAGAGGATAGAAAAAAGAAGACTTTGATTTCTAAGTATTTGTGAATTGCAAGCGTTACGAAAGGTGAGTGGGTTTAAGGGAAGTAACACTACGTGTTAAGTAGCATAGCCACAAGCTCATCAGCCGACCTGTGTCTTGAAGAGAAGAATTAAGCTAGGGGCTTACTTTGCACGTGCAGTTCCTACAGTTGTCACCATCCACCCAGGAGTCTTGGTCCCTGTAGAGCAGCCCACTCACTTGGCAGGTCTTCTCACAGTGGCAATTTTCCAGTTGACCAAGTCTCGTCTCTGCATAATTCAGCTGCAGAAAAGATTTAACGGCTGTAATTTGTGTGATTAGATTGCACTGTTCCAGCAAAGCTAATAGTAATAAGGAGGGGAGGGGGAATCCAAGGAAAGAGAAAAAAAATCGCTGAGTAGTTTCCTGACTCTTAACAGAATCTGTTTTCTGGTTTTCACACAGGTAAAATCACACTAAATTGAAGACATGCTGTCTCCCGTGGTCTAATGAACATCAAATGAGACATTAAATGGTGTCTCTGGAGCCTCATGGGTATCCATGACAGCGTGTGCTTACAGCACAAACCCACACAGATGTGCTGGCAAAGAGCGAGTTCCCGGGAATTGATTAGGATGCTGAGTAGAGATTTAATTGGGAGGCCTCGTGCGCTCACATCTGTCTCTTACCATCCTCTCTGTGCAGTTTGCAAAAGTGAAGGCATAACTTCCTCTCGGATGAAAATTCTGGGGGCTTGCAACAAGAAAAGAAAACCATGGGAGAGTCCAGGGTCTTCCCAGATCAGTGTCCCTAAACAGAATGCCCAGGAATTCATTTGAACATTCAGAGGAAGGTCAGGGGAGGCTGAGTAAACCATAACTGAGATCAGGAGGATATGGTGGGTTGGCTGGCTGGCTGGCTGGTTGCTTGGTTGGTTAGTTGATTAGATTGGTTGGTTGGTTAGTAGATTAGATTGGTTGGTTGGTTAGTTGATTAGATTGGTTGGTTGGTTGGTTGGTTGGTTGGTTGTTGGTTGGTTGGTTGGTTGGTTGTTGGTTGGTTGGTTGGTTGGTTGTTGGTTGGTTGGTTGACTGGTTGGTTGTGGGAGAGGGCCAGAGACGGCTCAGTGGGTAAAGCACTGGCCAGGCAAACGTGAGGGAGTGAGTTCCATCCCCATCACCCAGGTCAAAGCTGGGTGAAGCAGTTGTCTGTAACCATGGTGCAAGGGAGATGAAGACAGACCTCTAATGTTCATTACCAAGGCTAGCTGAATTGAAGGACTCTTGATTCAAGGGAAGACTATCTCAAAAAAAAAAGATGAAAAGTGGGAGAAGAAGACATGAGCTTCTGGTCTCGAAATACACACACACACACACACACACACACACACGCACACGCACACACATGCACACACAGGCACACACACCAACATGCATGTACACACTTCTCTGGGGTAATCGTTCATGCTATTAACCACAGATGCTTTAATCTACAAATTCCAAGGGAATATAAAGCTCAGCCATCCTCACGAGGAACTCCTGAGAGTGATTATCTCGGGTGGCAGCATACTCGTTATCTCCAGAGGAAAGCCTCCGTTTAGTTAGCTCAACATGTCTGAAACAATCCTCTTGATTCAGGGTAAGAAAACACTTTCCCCTTTCCCTGATGGATGGTTCTTCCTTGACTCCATCCTGCACAAGCCTTACCTTCAAACCTTGAAGAGCCTCCTGCCTCAGCCTGCCCTTGGCCCCATCCTAAGCAAGCCTTGTCTTCAGATATCTGAGGTCCTCATGGCCTCACCCTACCCATGGCCACACTCAGCACCACTAGGTTCCCTTAAAATGTCTTCTGCCTATGGTTCCAATTCTCTATCTGAAATGTTCTACGTTCAGCCTACTCTAGTTTTCCTGCAAAAACACAGCATAGAGCCAAAGAGTAGTTCCGTGGTAGTATGACTGCCTGGCATGTATGGAGCCTAGTTTTATTCATGGCCACACACACACACACACACACACACACACACACACACACACAGACACCTCCCCACGCCCTACCTCCTTCACATAAAGTGCCATCATGAGAAGCAAGTACCAATTCCTAATTTCTCTTTTCTTTCTAAATCACACCTTGACTACCAATGCTTTGCATTTGTTTCCCTTAGAGAGCAGAGCCGCCTTGGATCCAACGATGACAATTTCAAGCCAGTATCTTAGGTATAATGGCAAGCCTGGGAAACATCTTTCTTCTATCGCGCCATCTTCCTTTTATCAATATTTTTATTGTGCAACAGTTTTATACACTTATATAATAAATTTAAGTCATATTCACAGGCAGCCCGTTCTCTTCCCTTATCTCCTTCTCTCTCCCTTGGGAACCCTTTTTCTTAACAAGGCCCCCTCCTCTTTCCATGGCTCTTCTCGATGTGTGACTCCCTGAGTTAAACTGTAGCTTCTTACCCAAGCATGTGTAGGAGGTTCGCCAGGGCAGGAGCAAATCACAAGGGGCTATCCCACTGAAGGAAACCAGGCGCACCCTCAACAACTATCAGCTGCCAACAGTCAGTCCCATGCTCTCTCCTGTGCTTCTGAACAGCACTACTCTCAGAAAACACAGTCCATGTGTATTCTCATCTATGGCATGGACCCTTGTGGCTGTTTCTGTCATCCTTTTCCTCCATGCACTTGTAATTTCTCAGGGGAAGGTGTCCTTCGTTGCCTCCTATGGTGAGCTGCAAACGTCAGAGAAAGCAGACACCTCAACTACCTACGTGCTGGATCTGAGAACTTGCTTTAAGCTCCCTACAGGTCCCTCTAATATGTACGATTTTACTTAAAGCTCCAGCCTAATTATAGAGTTTCTAGAATCTATGGTAATTAAGATCTTTGGGAATTCTTTAGGAAGCAAAGATAAAATACACTTCCAAGAGTCTGGCGAGGTTAAGTAACCGAGCTGCATATACATCAAAGATAATGAAACGACAGCTCATCACTCACTATATTTATTCGATCTATTAGCCCCTGTAGTTTCTACGTGAGCTGGGGATGAACAAAAACAGAGATGAGATAGACATGCCTGCTAAAGGTGGCTCCAAATGGGGCTTATGACCTCAACGGGAAGTGTGTGTGCCCTCACCATAAAATTCTAGAACAACTCTTGGTGTTTATGTAACACCAAGAAGGAAAGTCCTTAGAGACCCCATGATCTGAGGGGGAGCTTTACCTACTGAATTTCTGTGATATGGGAGCTTATCTGAGGTCAGCCTTTGAGATGACCTGTGTCCATTCAACAAAGCTGAGCTATGTCCGTCCATGAGGCGCCAGCCCTAAGAAAACTTCATTATTAATGTAATACATTTTGTTTTCCAGTCTGAACTTTCTTTTGACTTTTAATGTTTAGTTCTGTCTAGCAACATGGAAAAGGCCTAATCTGTATAATAGGGAGAGTGTAATAAACAGATAACAAAGGCAAAGGGATATTAAGGTAAAAAGAAATCTAATTTTTCAAAGGCATTTAATATGTAATCTTGCCTACTTTTCCTCTGCTAAATCCTATAACAACAATAAAGGAGAAAAACAGCTCTGAGTCAAAAAAATTGAATTACATTTTCTGCTATTGGTGGGAGCATCCCGAATTTATACAAATTCATTTTGAAAAGCTATTTCTACACAACTGCCTCTCTCTGAGGATGCCTGAGATCCCAGATAGATACAGTTTCAGGTCTGCATCTCCATTGTGTTTACCTCTGTTCTCGCACTTATCTAAGCCACCACAGACTGAATCACTTATTCTCAGCTCTACACACATTGGAAGACAGACAGCAGAGGGCTTTTTCACAGAAAGAGGTCAATGAATGGATCCGAGTACATTAGTCAGACAGTAGACTGCCTTTCTGCTTTGAAGTACTATGTGGTGCTTGCTATATGGATGGGAGAAAATGTAAATATCTTCTACTGTTAAACCCACAAGCTTAATTGGAAAATCATCACTGAGTTCCTCAGTTTGAGAAAGGTCTCAAAATTAAATATGTGATAGTTTGAAAAACTCTTCTCAATGGAACCTGATTTGTCTTCACGGATTTCGGAGAAACGAACAAAATAAATCAAGAAATTCCAACTCTAGGAGCTGGTGAGTTGATATAAAAAGTAAAGTTGCCTGTTACCACGCATAAAAAAACTGAGTTCCAAGTGATGGAGGGAGAGAACCGACTCCTGAAGGCAGCTATCTGACACATGGGCATTGTGCTACATGTGTATGTATACATGCAAACATAAATAAGTAAACAACATTTTCAAAAGGAATTCCCAGTTGTAGAAAATCTAGCTAGCCCTGATTAATGTCTTAGAATTCAGTATCACAGAACCCCCCCCAAAAAAAATCAAAACTAAAAATACCAACAAATGAGCTTAATGTAGGAAAACACAGTTCTCGAGGAACAAAGTCCAAATGACCAATATGCATATGAGGAAATGTTCACCCTCTTTGGGAGGGCTGGTTTGAAATTGTCAACTGATCACAATCTAGAATTTCCTGGCTTGAAAGTCTAAGTGAGGACTTGTCTAGATTAGGTTTTCCTGTGGGCATGCCTGTGAGGGATTTTTCTTGACTTGGTTTACTGAGGTGTGAAGACCTACCCTGAATGTGGGCAGCACCATTTTCTGTACTGGACACTGAGCTAAATGTCAAGGACTGAACATGCGCACGCATCCACCAGTTCACTGCTCTCTGCTCCTGACTGGATTGAATCTGACCAGTTGCTTCAAGTTACTGATGCTTTAACTTCCCAGTTAAGGATGGACTGGAACCTGAAACGAAGAGCTAAGTGAGCCCCATGTCCTTTAAGTTGCTTTTGTCCAGGCCTCTTATCACGGCAACAAGAGACAAAACTAAGACTTTAGCCATCTGAGAAATGGGATGAGAGAATCCATCTCACCCCAGTCAGAATGGCAGCTCTCAAGAACACAAAAGCAACTGCTGATGGGTGTGTGTCAAAAGGAACCCGGTACACTGAGTGGGAACATACACTAGTTCAGTTACTACGGAGATCAATATGAAAGTTCCTGAGAATAGACATACTAGATGGGCCAGCTATGCCACTTCTCAGTATTTACCAGATCCGAACACTAACCACAGAGAGACTTGCATGTCGATGTTCTCTTGCATCACTGATCACAAAGCTAAGCTGGGAAACCAACCACGGTGCCCAACAGCAGAGGAATGGATACATAAAATGCGTATATACATACAATAGGATTCTTTTTCAGCCATAAAGAATAATGAAATCATGTTATTTACAGGGAAAACAGGGATGCAACTGGAGATAACCACGTAAGGAAACAAAGTCAGTCTCAGAAAGGCAATGTTTTACTTATTTTTCATTTGCCATGATAAAGACCTTAGCCAAAAGCAACTTGAGATGCCAAGGTTTATTTCTGCTTAGTTTACTGACTATTATGAGGGGAAGGCAAGGCAAACTCGAAGGAGGAAGCTGAAGGCCAAAACTAATAGTTTCTGTGTAGGGGTGTTGCTAACTCACTTCCTTCCATGGCTTACTCAGTTTTCTTTTTTATACAACCCAGGACCACATACTGAGGGGTGACACCATGCTCTAGGCTTGCTCTCTGGAAGAACTTTGAGGTTCCACTGCAACCCACACATGGAAACCCACAAATAAAATATCATATAAAATATCTTTTCAAGTCCCCCTCTTCCTGCTGCAGATGAAAGCCCTGATACCTAGGAGATGCTGCTGGCATTTGTGGTGTCTAGCCACTGAGGAAGCTGTGCATTTTTTAGAGATCCCTGGTGGTTCCTGGCTTACCAGTATGAACAGCAGCCAATGCTCACTGAATATGAATCATTATCCTGCACCAAAGATCATGGGCTGATGTCAGAAATAATTATCTCTATAGATAGGGATGTGGCAGCCGGAAAAGTCTAATGGCTTGTTCAAGACTAGGAACATCAACAACAATGACAAAAGAAGGCTTAGTCTCAGGTCATTTTGATTCCAAATCCTTGTCTCCATCTCTGGCCTGAGCTCTGATTATATTTGTGTCTAAATCACAGCTGCTAGATAACTCAAACCCAGCTCCAATCATGTCCCACTAACACTTGTCACGGTAGGTTTATTGAATTGAAGATGAGCCCTGACTCCAAGTAGACTTGATGCCTTCCAATTCTCTTTGCATCGTGGAACCATATTCAGCTTCCAGTTGGCCTCACATCCTTCAATCTGCCAAATGGATAAATGTTTTTGTTTCCACCAAGATGGTAGACCAGATGCCCTGAAGAACTTCTCTTCCTGAATGAAAATACTGCATTTAACATATAAGTAAAATAATCTCAAAAGTCACCATAGATACATTTCAAAAGAAAGATACAGAGGCCAAAGCAGAGGGACAGAAGGGAACCCAGGTTACTAGCAAGTACCAAGGCCAACATGTACCCTGAAGGTTTCTGCTGAAGTTCAGAACTTTTGAGCTCTCATCTTGACGGTTGTTACACAGGGGTGGGGAAGCAGATGGACAATATAATCTAAGAGTGTGGCCCTAAAGGAAACTCCTGTACAAAGGTAAGGGTGTAGAAGATAAATGAAAAGGAAAAAAGCCCTATACATAGCACAGAAAGGGGAATCTTTGCACAGCACAGAAAGGAAGGAAGGAAGGAAGGGAAGGGAAGGAGGGGAGGGAGGGAGGGAGGGAAGGGAAGGGGGAGGGGGAAGGGAGGGGAGGGAGGGAGGGAAGGAAGGAAAGAAAAAGCCTTCCTTTACCACTGATAGGAGGAAGAAAATTTGTCCTTGAGAAATTCTTTACAAATTATTCTCGGATTTCACCTGACCTACTCTTGGTTGGGAGAGCCACTCTGTGAAGTCAGATGATATAAACAGAAGGATTCTCATCTTCCTTGGAGAAGCACACACAATGTCATTCCAGGGCTCAAAAATCACCAGTTTCCAGGGAAAACAAGCAGCTCAGAGGTAAAAGGTGAAGTAAAAAGTCTTGTTCCTGGCTAGGACTTCCTCCTCACTGGGTGGCTGCAGGAGATAGGATATACTCACTCCCTACAGTGAACCTAAGAACTAGACCATAGCCCAATGAAGTAGCCCTTTTTGAGTTTGATTTCTTCTTCCTTCTCTTTTCTGATAATTCCATCATCTTGCTATCCACCATTTAACATCCACCTCTTCCCTTCTACAACACATTTTATTTCACTTCTCTTTACAATCCTCTTTTCTTTAACCATAATTTCTTTTGGATATAACTGGGATTTCAAGGTCTTAGAGTCCTGAGTTCTAGTCCTGGCTCTGCCTTCTATTTTCTCAGGAAGAGCTACCTCCTGACCCTCAGTCTTCTTCTCCTCTGTGAAGTATGTTGACAAATTAAGCTAAGTTCTCAGAATTATTTGGAGAATCAAGAGGATATCAAACATAAAAGATAAGCATTGGATCAAGCACACAAAAACTGCTCAATAAATGTACCTAATGAATGAATTTCCTGTTTCTTTTACATCAATGCAGTCAACCAAAATCTGTCTACTATTTATTTTTATATAGCCTGTAAGCTATGAATGGTTCTCACACTTTTCAATGGTTATATTTTAGGTTATTCACGATTATAATTTAATAAAACAAGCATATACACAGTATCCCAAATATTGCCTCTGGGCCTGGAAAAGCCTATCATTTGCTAGTTAGGTGTAAGTGTGTGTGTGTGTGTGTGTGTGTGTGTGTGTGTGTGTGTGTGTGTGTTCCAGTTCCCATTCTAGATTACCATAGCTTCCAAACAAGGCAGTCAGAACGAACACACCCTTGTAGAATTACACATCTATCTAGTTTAGAAGGAACAGACTTATGAATTTGCAAAGTACCAAGGGAACATGGTTGGAAGGTGAATGAAACCATTTTCAGCTTATAATTTCCCACAATTAAATGTCTTCTGCTTCACAAACGCCCACTTTACATAATAATGTTTGAAGGTTAGAGTTCATTGTGTCTCCTAGACAGTGTACTGCTCAAAAGAGCAAAATGGCATTGCCTACAATGGGGGACAGTGGGAAAGAAAAGACCATCATGGGAGCTGAGAATGGAGTCCAGCCATCCCCTGAACCTGAGTGGCTTGTGTCTTGTTCTAAAAATTTGCTAGCACACTAAAATATAATTATCAGCATTGAGATCAAGCTGCTGCTGACAATGTGGCATAAAAGCCTCTATGTGCAACCAGCTGGGAGAGCGAATAATTGCCTGTGATTCAATTTCCTCCATGCTATGAAGGTGAAAAGCTAATGCCTTAGGACTCCAGCCTTGGTCTCCATCTTTCTCTCTTTACAAAAGTTTTCTCTCTCTTTTCCAGACAAAAGAGGATCTGGTGTGGGGCGCTAGAAGACAGTTTAATGGCTTATGTGCTTGCCCTTGTAAGAGTGAGGACTTAACTTTGTTCTCCACTTCCCAGGTAAAAAGCCAAATGTTCTGGCCTGTTTATAACATCAGCAATGGAGATGCAGAGATAGGAGGATAGCTAGGGCTCACTGGCCAACCAGTACCATCATTAGTGAGCTCTAGGTATAGTGAGAAAGTCTGTCCCAAAAGCCAAGGTGGGAAGTGACTTGGGAAAGTAGGAATAGTGACTTCTGGCCTTACCACTTATACATGGGTGTACCCACCTATGTGTGTGTGCACACGCACACACACACACACACACACACACACACACAAGATCAAGCTCGAAGATGTCTTGGCCAAAAAGTCTAGTTTGAGATAGAAAGGTTGCCAGTCATGGCATGATCTATGGCTCCCAAATACATACCCACCTCCCCCTGCACTTCCACATCACAGCTGAAGGCTAGTAGCAGTCAGCCACAGGTGAAATGGGACTAATGTATCATTTTCACTGTTATTAAAATCCTTACTTTTGCAGAGTATAATGTCTCTTAGGTCCAACCTAATTCTTCCTTTGCCCTAGGCCAGAATCTGTGTCCAGGACTGATCACTCTGGTAACAACAGCATGTTCTGTTTTGTTTTGTTTTGTTTTTTTATTTCAGTGCCCTTTTCCAAAAGGCTTCTCATGTGAAGCCATGCTTCATGAATATATATGGAAGGCCCTAATTATTTACATCTGGGACACAGCTACTCAACATGAACATTTCTGAGGGACTGTTTTGCCTCTTTGCTATCTAATAGGGTCCCAGGAATATCTCAGAGCTGTACAAAGTATCTGCTGCCTAAAGGATAAAGTGGGTATTCTGCATGATACAACCGAAGGTATCTTTGCCCTTTCGTTTAATTCAGGACCAATCTGAAAATGAGTCACATATTAGGAGCTCGATGTAATGTCTCCCGATGACAGAAATCTGCTCATGATAGCTGTTTTACCCTCCTGATTACTGCCAATTATTCTTACATCCAAAATGCATTAGCTCACAAGCTGCGGAGGCTCTGCCCATATCATCTCTCGTTCTTACTGCTTTCATAGCCACTGGGCAAATTCTCTTTTCGCTCACAAGGAACCTACAGTGATACAGACTACTTTCTGTTGACTAGCACTTCTCAAGAAAACCACTGCGATACAGCCTAATTGTATCAAAGAACTCGATGGTTGTGTTACTATGGGCAGTCTCATTTCAAGCAAGAATAAAACATTTTGCCACAGCACTTTACACATGCCAAGCTAAAAGTGTTTCCATTAAAATATATTACTCTAGATTCCAGGTAGGACAAAGAGACATACTATTACGGTGGATTTAGACACCTACTTTTGCAGTCATCTTGGCCAAAAGCTCTTGCAAATCCATTATTCCTTGAACCAGGCTCAGGAAGTCACTGCATGTTGGGCAAGCTCAATAAAGAAAGAGGAAGGCACGTGTTGATCTTATGCTCAAGTGAGAGAGAAATTTGAAAACAGAGTTATTTGACTATACAAGGGGTTTTGCTTTCTTCAGATTAAAATGTGAAGGAAATAACAGATTTCTGTCCCTGACACTGTTTCCCGCATTTTTAATAATAATTAAAAAATAGGAAAAAGGAAGGTCATTAACGGAAAAAGAACATATTTTTAACCTAAATCCCCATATGAAATTGAAATTCTCCAAGAAGTAACTCACACCCAGGTCAAAAAATTTAAAGAACAATTTTGTGAGATAGACATTTTTTATATTAAACATATATTTACATAATTATGTTGAATATATATTTTTGTTATAACACACAGAACCCATTGTCTAATCCTTTCTTACCCTCAAATTGTAATTTTGTAAGTAACAAAATCTTATGTATGTCAAACTTGAAAGACCCAGTAATATCAACGACAGATAATCCTTTTACTGTTTCCAAAGTAAATCTTATATAATTTGGGCACTTCCTTCCAGATGTTTTTGTCCAACACTAAGAACAAGTCACATGATATTACATTCAGAAATGCCTACATGCTACTTACTGCGATTGAGGTTGGGACACTGTGTGATGAAGCCATTCGGCATGAAGATGATCTTGCCATCTTGGATGATTCCCTAGCAAAGAAGAGAGAAATAGCAATCAAGTTGACAGCTGCCAGTGGTCCTGTGTAGCCCCACATCCAGAGGATGCTTAGCAAGACTGGTTCACCGAGGAGGCCAGTCAGCCTTGGTTAGCACCAGACCAAATTGCCCCCATCTAGAAATCCTTTATACATTCATCTTGAGAAGGTCACAGTTAATTCCATCTGGTAGATAGCAGTGAGAACAGTAGCAAGGGTGCCATTAGGAGGCATCTGCATTCATAAACTATCAAATTTAAAGGATGCTATGAAATACAAATGCTCTTTTATACCCTAATCATCCTGGAACATTGAGTAATGCTGATTTACAAGGCTTGCCTTGGAGAGGATGGGAATAAATATAATAAAAGATTTCTCATTTTTGCATAGTATGTGTACAGTGTATATACATATGTATATGCTGTCTGCATGAGTGTGAGCACAAATGTGAAAGTGTACATGCATGTGCACGTGTCCACATGGATGCAGAGGTAAGGGCTTGATGTTAGTCATCTTCTTCGATCTATATGTATCGAGGCTGGATCCCTCACTTGAACTCAGAGCCCTCTAGCTACTCTAGCTAGCCAACTGGCTCTGGGGATTACATCTCCACCTCAAATATGCTAGAATCACTGGTATGTTTTCACGCTCTCCTAGCAGTTACTAGGTACTGGCAACCTAAACTCTAGTTCTTAGGTTTGTATAGCAAGTGGTTTAACCACTGAACTATATTCCCAATCCCAATAAAGAGTTCTATTTGATTCATTTAGTTAAGGTAATAAAATTAGACATTTATTGTTGCTTAAAAATTTAAGCAACAATTTTCTCTCCTCAACTAATTGAACAACACTGAGTCTTTGCCGGCATCTTAAAACCTGATCAACATCTCAACATCAAGAGGAGAAGACTACTTTAACACTACAGTTCAGCCTGTAAGAAAAGACCAAGTTTAAAACAGTCGGTGGAGACTGATGTCTCAACAAAAACATTGGCTTGGCTTTGGGATTTTTCAAGTTAAATTTAAGATTCTGTTTTTAGATTTTTTCCTTTAGATCTAATGGAAGCGATAGATAGAAGAGAACAGATGGTAGAGGCGGACTCTGGTTCAGAATATTGAGTTTCATCTATAAATAAAATATAGGCTTAAGATAGTGGGTAAGTCTTTGGAGAGGCTAGTACTTAACATTTATGTGCATGCCTTCTAAACAAGGCAATCAGCACGTGTCATTCTCTACTTCTTATTTCAAGATAAAATTTAAATGGAAATATTAATATAAATATCAGAGCTCATCAACAGCAGAACTGTACACATTTCTTAACCTCATTTTCTTTGACCAAAGAGCAGAGCTGATGATCACAAGGGGAGATGGCTTCGCCATGGGAGAGGAACCTGCCACCGCTTCCCACTATTAATTTATAACCTCATACAGCGATTAATACAACCTGAATCAGCTTGTCTCAGGTACATCTTTTAGAGCCAAACAAGAGACAGGGCAACTTTCAAATGCACTGGAACTTCAAAAGAAAAGAATAAAATCTCTGCTTACAAGTCAAAGGAAACCAAGTTCTAGATCTTGACTCTGGCTTCCTATGTGAACTGCCCAAGGAGGGAGAGAACTTTTTCTGAGCATCACTTGGAGGGAGATGCTGGATCCAAAAGCTAACAATCCCTCTAACACAGGATTTGGGTCAATTTAACAGGCATCTGAATCTACACTGTCCCCCATGAGACCTCTCATGTTTTGATTGCCTTTCCACTTACGTATATGTGGCCTGTGTATAGAAATTTGCTTATATAGACAAAACTATAGATTTTGACTAAAGAAAGACCACTGCCATAGAAAATTAAATGCCATGCTAGAACACATCTTTCTGTAAGAAATCTGAATGGGACTCAGTGGGAGAGGAAGAAAGAGTCTAAGTGGAGGATGGGAAAATAGAAGATAATGGGAAGAAAAGGACAACTGTTGAACGTTCTCTCGTGTGCAGACGCTCTGAGTGTGAGAGAGAAATGTAATGGCAGAAAAAGGACACATTTGTGTGGAGGACCAAAAAACAAAATTTGTGGAAAGGGAGGGTAGAGGGACAATAGAGAAAGACAGGCAAAACATGAACAAAGCAGAATATGTATATAAAAATATCATAAAGAGATTATTATTGTGTACATTCACTAAAAGCTGTAGAATACTACATATAACAGAAACACGATTTAATTTAAAATACAAAACAGAAATGTAATATTAAATTTTACTTTTTAAAGAAAATACCTATGTAATCAGATAGATTCTAGATATATTTGGAATAACCAGATACCATATTTTGCCCAAGATGTACAGGGTTTCTGTAACAAGGGATATCTTATTAATAAAACAAAGATATGCCCAGGCAAAGCTAGAGTACTGGTCAACCTTGGTGATCCTGAAGTATGCACAGGATACACAGGAGCCAGAAGAGGCTTAGGCCCATCCCTTCCTGTCAGAAGAGACGGTTCTCAGAAATGTGTTTTATGTAAATTAGCTTTCCCCCACAAAATGAAAAAAATCACCTTGAAAACTGGAACATGTATTGGCCTAATAATAACCCGGGGCATGCTAGCTTTGCTCCGCCTTGTTTGAAGTGACCTGTGACCTTACATATTTTAGATAAAGGTTACAAATTACTTCCTCCTACCCTTCCTTGCTTCTTGTTTTCCACTTTTGATCTCTGGTACGTGTGCATGTGCGTTTGCGTGAGTCTGAGTAAGTGTGTGTGTGTGTGTGTGTGTGTGTGCGCGCGCGCGCGCACGTGCACTCGAGCACTGTGTCATGGATCATTAGGTGAAGGTCAATGATGTTGACTTGGGCAAAACCTGAAATAAGAGCTGACAGCTTTCCAATGCTCCATTAACACAAAAACCCAAAGCACTTGGTAATTTTTTTCTGAGAAAAAGTCACAGGGGTCAGCCCACACATGGGCATGAAAGCTTGTTCTTGCCACATAAATCAAGATGTTAACTTGATGCAGAATGGATACAAATCGATGCTGGGTTGAAAGAAAGCAGGAGACAGGACAGCAATACCAACTGCAGCATTCACAGAAGGGTGAATGTATACTTGTGTGTGACACACCGAAGTGTGGATGTTATTGTGTATGTGTCCCATGGGTATGGGTAGGACTGTACATATGTACATGTGAACTACAAAAGTGTGAGTGTGTATGTGTGTGTGTGCAACTGACAGAAATATGAATATAAACATACATGTGTCCCACAAAAGTGTTTATATATGTGTCCTACCAAAGTGTGGCTAAACACTTGTGTCACCCACAGAAGTGTGGGTATATTGTGTATGTAACTGACAGAAATCTGGGTGCAAATAGGCACACTTGGGAGCTAAGGAGTGCTGGCATCCCACCTTCTCCTCAAAATAAGGAAAGGACAAGAAGTTCTTGCATTGATTCACCATGTTGATCATACAGTGCCTAGATATTGGTGACATAGGACTGGACTATCTAAGTTTGCTTTTTGTTGCTGTGATAAAGCATTCTGACCAAAAATAACTTATGGGAGGAAGGGTTTATTTGACTTAAATGTCCATCATCAAGGGAAGTCAAAGCGAGAAATGAGAACAACGTTGGTTCCCAGACTTGCTCAGTCTGCTTTCTCATATAACCCAGGCCCGCCTACCTAGGGATTGTATTGCCTACAATGGCCTGGACACAGCTCCATTGATTAATAAGAAAAAAAGTTCTCACAGACATGGACAACAGCAAAATCTGATGTCAGTAACTCCTCAATTGAGATTCCATCTTCCTAGGTGACTCCTCGTTAACTTTACACACAAACACAACAACCTGAAACCACCACCTTTTCTTTCTTGTGTGTCCTAAAGTTTTCATGTTGTTATCACAGTAGAAAACACAGTCCAACTTCAAAAATCCCACAGTCTTTAAAATATTTGTCATGTTAAACGTTCAATGATTCTTTTTAAAAGACCAAAGACACTTAACTATGGGGCTTTGGTAAAATAAAAAGTTGAATACTTTCTTCCAAAATTGAAGGACTGGGGAATAAAAACGAGTATTCTTAAGCAAAACCAAAGTCCGGCACTGTAGCTCCATATCCTGTAGCTCAATGTCTGACATCTGAAACTCACTCAAAATCTTCTGGACTCCAAAGGGTCTTGGAAGCTCGAACTCTCCAGTTCCGCCACAGCATACACAGCTTGTCTCATAGGCTAACGCCACTGTACATCTACACTGTCCTTGGTGATTGTCCCATGGTCTCATTATCAGCAATATGCTAGGGTCTCCACTGTAGATGAAACTGTGTCTTCACCAATGGCCTTTCCTCTCTTCTCATAGTGACAAGCCTCAACTTCCCT
The DNA here is from genome assembly GCF_011064425.1 of Rattus rattus. Classification (NCBI taxonomy): domain Eukaryota; kingdom Metazoa; phylum Chordata; class Mammalia; order Rodentia; family Muridae; genus Rattus; species Rattus rattus. The sequence continues at coordinate 149,641,736 of NC_046155.1, forward strand.
CCATGATCCCTTCGGTCTTTGGTCCGCATGGCAAATGGGGCTGCACCTTCACAGATGGTCCATCTTCAAGGAGATTCCGATACTGCCACAGGGTGCTAAGGTCTGCTCCATGACCCCTTCAATATTGCACTTTTCATGCCACCAAAATCCCCAAATTTAGCTGCCAACTTGAGATACAGCCTTGTCCTCCTCTTGACTATACCTTTGCTGTGCTGACCTCGTGGAAATACTAAAGAATTCTCAGAAGATTCCTACTCAATGATGCTCATCTCTTGATAATCATATCTGATTTTTAGCCCCAGTTAAGTAGCATCTAGTGTCCCAAATAGCAAAGGTTTCATTTCCATGAGTTCCTTTTTTTCTTACAAAATTCATCATTGTCATTATAATTTATAAACGTCCATTTTAAATATATTTTACTTAAAATATAACTACATCATATCCCCCTTGGTAAATCCCAAAATGAGGAGAAAGACCATAGACCAATTAATTTAAGCAAGCTTTTTTTTTTTTTTTTCATGTCCATGGGCTGTTCCCCCTAAGATGGGGTTCAAGAAGTCAGCATTGGATGTGAGGAAGGCAAAAGTTTTGTAGCTCAGGGGTACAAGGTTTTCAAATGGAAAATCTGGCATGCAAAATAGGCAGGGTTACAGGGGAAGAACATAACCATAACAAGTTAGTCATAATGACCTCATGAAACAAAGACACGATTGCAAGGTGGTCATAGCAAAGTAATCATAACCACAGGTAGTCAAACAAGGCAGTTATAGTAACCATTTGAAACACAGGTAGGGTGGCCAGATGATTATTGTAACTTTTTGAAATAAAGACACAGTTGCCATTTCCTGGAACATGCAATACAGAACCATTTGTAGTTAAGGTTACAAGTTGAGCATAGCTCAAACCTTGAGAAACAGAAGTGTAATCAAAAACAAAAATAAGCCTAGTTTGCCTTTCCTACATGGCTTTCAGGCCAAAGATGGAGGCAGGCTTGTTCATCATCTTCCCTTTCCTCCCTCCAACCTCTTCTATGCCCATTTCTTGTCTCCTTCTCAAACTGATGAACTAGTTTTCTTAATTCAGACTTAATACTCAAACAGCCCCAGAGAGTCTATGAGGGTCTCCCAAACATCCCTCTGAAGTTTCACAAGCCAGAACTCCATTGTCTACATTTATTTCAGCATTCTTATCTATCAAGCTTCCATAGGACAGCCTGTGGGTTCACAATACATTTTCTATCCCAAAGCTTAAAATCCTTCAACAATCCTCCCTAAAACCAACATGATCGGGTCCACCACAGCAATTGCCTACCCTCTGGTACCAATTTCCGCTGCAAAGATAAAACACTGACCACAAAGAATTTGGGAAGAAAAGGGGGTTATTTGGCTTATACCTTAGAGTCTTGTCTATCTTCAAGGAAAGCCAAGGCAGCAACAGAAACAACGCCCACAGAGGAATACTGTTTCCCTGGCTTACTCAGCTACCTTTCTTGTACAGCCCATTCCAACCTGCCTAGGCACAGTTCCACCCACAGTGGGCTGAACTCTGACATCAATTATTAAGAAAACGTCTCACAGACATGCACACAGGCCAATCAGATGGAGGGAATTCCTCAATTGAAATTTCCTCTTCCCAGGCGACTCTCTTGTGTCAAGTTGACAAAAACCAACCAGCACGATGGCAGGATAAACATTTGCCATGGTAAAAACACATAAAATAAATTAAAATTAAAATTTTAAACCAATAAGTTTTATAAACATAAAAGTATGCTCTTAAAAAAAAATCTCCCTTGCCCTTATTTCTCCACACAAAAATTCACCTGTGAGGATTTCTATAGAGGTGCCTTCCAGTACTGAAACTTCTCTCAAAGAGAAAAGATAACGGACAAAAGACAGAATTCCCCTTGTCTCTCTTCATTTATATTTAAATGCACTCATACTCATCTGAAATTGCAGTGTACTGGGCCTGCATCTAATACAACACAATGGGCCTATGGTCATTTCAGCAGAATTCTGGCCCTGTGTTAGTCTGGCCTTGGTGGCCTCATTACCTATGCTTTAATTCACATCATTTATTCTGGCAGACTTTCTCAAATTTCGACTTCCTTAATTCTGTAATACCATGAGTATTTACTAAACATTTTCAGTCCTGGACCAACCCACTGCAAGACTCCACTTCAGTGGAATCAGAACAGACCCAGGGATCTGCATTTTTATAAATCTACTCCCACTGATTCTGAGGAAAGGTCAAAAGACCAAGCCTATAATAGTTTGATCTGCTGTCAACCATTTTCTTTCAGAGCAGGAGTTTATTTTCTGACCGTTCAGTGTCAGTGTGGTGTGTAACACTTGCATATGAGCAGTTCACTAACTTGCTACTGAGTGGAAACTGGTAGGATTGCTAGATGCATAAACTGAGGACAAAATCAAGGCAACACATACCCCAGTGTCCTCTGCTCTTCTTGGGTCTTAGAGTGTGCATTGTCATCATAGTAAATAGTGTAAGATCGCCAAATCCCTAAAGTCTATAGGTTACACAATATCAGATCATATCGGTTTGGATAGTGTAGATCATTCCATTTTAACCGAAAAACTCCTATCAGTATTTTCAAGATCCTGGGAAGCAAACAACCAGAAACATTTTGGGGAAACTTCTGCAGTGGTTGTGTTACTCACAATGAGTACTGAGCTGGGGGTCAAATACCCAGCTCAATTCACCTGTAAGAAACTGAAGGCTTTGATAATTTTAATCACCTTCCTACCTGGCATCTGCACCCTATACTAAGCAAACAGTACAGGTCTTCTCACTCTAAGCCAGCACTGGGGTGCCACAGGATGCCAGTGCTTAACATGCATGACCCAAGGAAGCCCCACAGTTACATGGCCACAGGAGACACTGCAGCAAAGCGCTCCTCCTACTGACGTGGCGACCGTTTATCTTCATCGTCCAATGTCTGTTGGGTCATTTGCATTTGATGCCAACCATTTGCTGAAGCAAATTCAAACACTGAGAAGAGGAGCTGCTTCAAGGTAGCCTGATTTCACCCACCCGCCACCAGTGCATGACCATACTAACTAGCTTTTTGTCAGCGGAGCTAAACCTGTGGGAAGGTTGGGTGTGAGGGTGTGGGGGGAGAGTCTGACACCTGAGTGAATTCCTACAGTGCAGAGCCCATGACAAGAGGCGCCTGTCTTTAGTAAGAATGGAAGGCATACTCTTCTCTTCCTTCCCACCCGTTGCCAACTCTACCTCCTGCAAGACAGCTTGCCATAAACGGAACAATAAATCTCCATCAATAAGTGATACATTTTGGGGTTGTTCATGTTTGTAAAACTAACTCTCATTATTTCCAACACTTTGTCGTTCAGTGAGAAAAATAGAAAGGTACAATTTTAAAAAGATCAGGAAATGATGCCATTAAGACCCTGTTACATATGGGATGACTGAGATTAGCAAGCCCTCCTAGCCACTCAGCATTTCTCAAACACAAATGAAAGAAGCTTTAAGGCCAAACAAATGCTAATTCATTTTTAACACTCTTATTTCCCTGCAGATCTCTGTTTACATTGAGGAAACTGGTTCTGGTTGGTTTTGGGTTTTTTTTGTTTTTGTTTTTGTTTTTTTTTTTTTTTTTGGATGCTAAAAACACTGAAACAAATTGCTTTGAAAGGGGTGGGAGCATTTCCTGCCAGGCATGTAAATATATGGATGAAGATGTGTTTTGTTTACAAACTGGCAGAGATCCAAGCTTTTACCACAGGATCATGGAAAGTAAGAGCTGGAGAGCAGCATTTTCAAGATGCAACCCATCGCCTATCTCTGCCCTGAAGACAGTGAATAAAATATCCCAGCTTGCATAAAAGCCAAGAAAGACACTTGTCGACTTCCATTATGATCCATAAAAAACTGTCAGCTCATTAGCATATCATTAGCTGCCCTGCTGTTCCCAGAGTCTTAACGCAGAAAAATATTAATCTATAAATGTATACACTTTCCAGGGCTGTGATTCCAGCTTTCCACATGATGGGGAGAACAGGAATTAAGAACGGGACGAATCCAATACAGCTTCTTTTGCTTTGTGCCTTCAAACATATGTTTGCCATCTGCAGGATTATGGGAGGCAGCTGAGGTGAGAAAAACAACAGCTGTCAGATTAAGGGAGGAAGTTGTCATCAATTTTCCTTTGCAGTGACAGCTGAGCTGCTGAAGGAGAGAGAGATGACCAGGTGAGAGAAAGCATTGGGGCTCCGGAGATCCTTAGAGTAGAGAGTGCTTGCCTAGCAAGCATGAAGCCAGGGGTGAAATCCCCAACAACACATAACAATGACTTGGTGGATGAAATGTGTCTATATTTACCAAATTTGAGATTACAGGCGGTTGGATCAGAAGTTCAATGTCATCCAGCCTGGAGAACATGAGACTCTCCATGGGATTTAAACAAAATAAAAAGGAAAAATAAAAGACTTTCAGGAGAGAAAGAACCCAACCTTGGACTGGTACAGGTGGGAATCCTCTAGGAGACATATGCTGTTTAGAAGCTGAGAACATTCAATTTCTCATCTAGCTCTTTACCACCACTCCCCTTAGATTTCTTTGAGATGATGTAGTCCAGGCTATCCACAGGTTCTCTATAGGAAACTGAGCATGACCTTGAACTTCTGATTCTCCTGCATCCACCTTCAAGCACTGGAATTATAGGTGTGACCCACTAGTCCAGGTATATGCAGAACTAGAGCTTAAATGAAGATCCCTGTGTACACGAAGCAAGCACCCTATCTACTAAGCTATGTTCCAAGTCCCTACAGCCACCTGAAGCATCCCAAACTCACTGCACTTCACCTAGGTTTAGTCATTATTTTTAATACTCTGAAATAAGAGCACAGACAGCTAAAATGCATGACAGAGAAACAACCGAGTGAGTAGCCAGCCATTCCGGTAATGAAAATCTGTGACAATCATGTCTCTCGATACTGAATAACTAGTTCCTCAGAAAGCCATTGTTCTAAAGTACGGAAATCCCCAGGTTATGTCTGTGGTTACCAGGGGATTCATCAGTGGTGTAGAGGCTTGTGTGCCCCTCACTAAACCCATGCCTCTAGCTTGTGCTCCTTGGTCTGCATGGGCATTATCACACTGCATTCAAGGATTCACCAGGGTCTGACATGTGAAACACTGTTGCTTTTTCCTTTGCTTAGGAAGTAACGCATTCATATTTTATACTAGAGAATAATGTTATTTTAGCCTGAAACACATCGTAGGCATTTAACTCCAGAGCAATAAAGCAGGGGTGTCTGTGTGTGTAGGCCAGGAGGCAGCATCCCAAGGATGAATGTGAAATGCCCTCTTCAGGCAGAGCTCTGTAGCACTGAATTAATCAAGAGGTAATTTCTATAATGAGACGCTGACATATTGCCTGTACCCAAGTCATCATACCTCACCAACGGATGGCCAGGAGCATGATGTGGTGCCCAGAATTCCAAAGAGGAGATTAGATTTGAGGTCCCTGTAAGCAACCCCATAAATTCTACTATTCATACTACTGCTAGAAGGCAAAGTGAGCTATCCTGCTCCCCAGGAAAAGGGCTATAAGGAACAGCAAGCCCCTTCTCTTTCCCAAGGAAACAGCTAGTCTCCACCCCACCACCTTGAAATCAAGAATAAAATCAGATGAGATATTTCTCTAATGGAGAATGAAGTTAAGTGTGCACTTCCCCACCCCCATGAAGCCTGTAAAACATACCTGTTGGATGAATGATAAGACTGTACGGAAAACACACCTTGGGCTTAGATCTCATTTTCCTCACTGTGTGGGATTGGCAGATCACTTAATCTCCAGTCCCATTGACTTACCTGTACAATGGAGATAATAATCACCACCTCATTAGGATGCTCTGGATGTGAGGTATAATTAGCTTAGGCAATGATGGAGAGCAGAAGTCTGGAGCCTCAATAGCATTAAGTCACTGTCTCTCTCATCATCATCTCACAAACTACATCTGCAGCAAAACATCTGTCCAGGCTCAGAACTCTTCGTACCCTGCCCATGTCCTCTCGGTGTCCTTTCTGTGTTTCCTGTGTCCTCTCCATGACTTTTCTGTCACCTTCATGTTTTCTCTGTGTTCCCTCCATGCCCTCTCCAACTCCTCTCCTTCCCCTCTCTTGATGCCCAAGATTCCTCATGCTGAGAGAGTAATGTACTCCAAGGCCACAATAGAGGTGGTTGACTATTCTCTGGGTCGTATCCTCCTAACTAAAATAGAGGTGCCCTCAGTGCAGTAAATGTGTATATTAATTCCACAATGCGGTGTCGAGCATAGCATAAAGGGCGTAAGAGAGACAGGATAGACTGGGCATGATGCAGCCTCTCACATGCCAGGTACCTTTAATGTATATGCATATTCAACCTGCATCACCTCTTATGACAGACTTACCACTTACAAGAGAAATGTCTGTAATGGTTAATTTTGGATGTTAACCTGACTGCATCTGGAATCAATGAAAACCCAAGTTGTTAGGCATTCCTGGGGGAGATTTTCTTAATCAGATTATTTGAAGCAGAAAGACCCATCCTAACTCTGAATGGCACCTTCTGGTGGCAGTCCAGATGAAAGGACATGAAGTAGTTTCCTTTCAGTCTGCTTGTGTTCCTTCTCACTGGCAAGTACATCTATTCTGTTGCTGTAGAGTTCTATCACCACCATGAGAACCACCTTCTCCAGGATGCCAATGTAGACGGGACAACAGAAGCTTGTCATAAGTCCCCTAGAATGTCCTTTCTGTGACAGACTGGGACTATGGAGGCATCCAGCCTCGAGGAGTGAGCAGCTACCTGATTTTTGGCCTCTCCAGTATGAAGCAGACATTATCAAACTATTCAGACTACATGCTATGAGCCAATTTAATAAATCCCTGTTTATATATATATTCGGTCTATAAGTTCTGCACATCTAGAAACTCTGAATGATGCACCGTCTACTTCCTAATCCCTGTACTCATTCATTTTTAAGACTACAGAAAGTCCCAAACTTTGCACAGTTTAACTTATAATATTTCAAATTTGCAATGGTGCCAAAGCAATACATATTCAATAGAAACTTTACTTCAAATTTCAATTTTTTGTCTCTTTCTGGGCTATGGGTATGTGGTAAAACAATGTCTAAATTGTCAGAATCAAAAGAGAACCCTACTATCAAACTCTACTGAAAAGGGAATCAGGGTAAGGCATGGATGAGACGTCTGCATACTTCCTGGTAACAAGACCCACTACAAAGACTCACCCAAAAATGCACCCTTTCAACAAAAGAGGAATGAATGAATATTATTAAGACAACCTTTCTCTCAGCAGCCATTCACTCAATATGGAACTAACCACACCCATATGGTTGAGCCTTAGAGTCAAACATAGTTGTTTCAAAACTATTTATGTAACTTCTCATTTTAATTTTTAAAATCTCATTTCTCTTCTTCTTGCCATGGATATGAGCATGGCCAGCCATGACACTCATCTTCTGACTACAATCCCCTCTCCTGTGTGTACAAAGTCTTTACCGCAGAGGACTGAGCTAGGCCACTCATTATGGTGAGTCTTCCTCCAAGAGACACAACCACCACAGACCTGCAGGCTCAAGTTCATGAGGAGAGAGAACTGGCAAGGCAAAATGGGGATGGCTTTTGGTATGGTACTTTACTAAATACATCCATCTATCTACCTACCTATCTATCTATCTATCTACCTACCTATCAACTATCTATCTATCTATCTATCTATCTATCTCTATCTTAGTGAGAGTCTCATGTAGTCCAGGCTGCATTTGAATTTGTTGTGTAGCTGAGACTAGCCTTGAACTCATGATCCTCTTGCTTTCACCTTCCAAGTCTTGAGACTACAGGGATGCACCACCATGGCCAAGCACTAAATGAATTTTTGATTCAATTTTTTTCAACTTACAATATGTTTATTGGAATGTGTTGAGGTTTTTTTTCCTTTATTGTCTATTGTAATGTTAAGTGCAGGCTCCCAAGACTTGGAGTCTTTATATAGCCCCTGTGACCCTGGTCCCAAGTTATTTCTAACTAGTGAATAAAGATATCGACAGCCAATAGCCAGGAAGAAGAGAATAGGTAGGGTTTATGTTTCCCGGGCTTGGAGTCAGAGAAGAACCACAAGGAGAAGAAGGTGCAGGAGGAGGAAGAAGCCACCATGGGTTGGGTGAGCCATAAAAATGTGGCCATGAGGGCTGACATATTGGAGTCAAGAGCAGTCCAGTTGAAACATAGTAAATAATAAATAATAACTCAGGGTTATTGATAGGAAAGTAGATTCTAATAACATGGAGGGTAGGTATTTGCCCAGCTATTATGCTGTTTAAGGCTTATTGTAAATATAAAAGGGGTGTGTGTGTGTGTGTGTGTGTGCGCGTGCGTGTGTGTGTTACATCCAGGAACTTAAGAAGCTAAGGCAGGGTAGAAACCTCAGGCTGAGATTAAATACTTTCTACAACAGGAACGTAATGCCATCATTTAGAGCTGGGCACTAGTTTAAACACTTCTAAACGAAATGCAAATAGAAACAGGTTCTATGCCTGGTAAAGCTTACAGTCTAGAAAGGAAGAACAAACCATTAAACACACAATCTATACCAAGAATCAATTGCATGATTGTAAGTCTCCCATTTTAAAAATTACTAACTCCTCAAAGATAGCAAGAACAAGCCTTAAATTAATTATGGAGCCCTGCACTTAGTAGGACTTATCCTACTAAGTGCAGCACCATGTAGTAGAACTGCATGTGTCATCTTTTTAAGTCAGTCCTCTCTATACCTTCTCATTCAAACCAGTGAATGTGATAATACAAAGACGCTTCGGTGAAAAAGTATGAGGAAATTATTTCAGTATAGGGGCTCATCTTCCTGCATCCACACACCCCAGATTAACACCATTAACTTCACATCTCAAAGACAGGGCAGCTTCCAAGCTTTCAATATGGGGCTGACTTCATGGTTTATTTTGGTCAGTAGAACATGCTTGAAGTTGTTCTGCACCAGTTGTAAGGCAAGGGCTCAAACACCATGTCTATTCCCCCTTCTAAAATATCCCAAATCACCAAAATAGAAACAAGCCCAAACTAGCCTACTAGATAATGAGAGCCATGTGGTTCAGACATTATCCCAGCCAAGAGTCAGCCACCATTTGACTGAAACTATCCAAGATAAATTAGACCTGATCCAATTTCAACAGCCTGCTGCAGGCACATGAGTAAATAAATCTATGACGGAACAGGCAAGCCAGATCTGTACAAAATCTCCCTGTGACATGTGAACTTCAAAACAGAAGCAGCAGAGTTCTGAAAGGGAGGAAAAGAAAGAGGAAGGGAGGGAAGAAAAGAGGGAAAAAAGGGAGGAAAGGAAGTGACAAAGAAAGGGAGAAAGGAGGAGGAAAGGAAGGGGAAACTATTCTGAGTGAGACTCTGGCATTTTCAAGGCGCTCAGAGATGATTGTTGCAATTATATTGTGGCCAGAAGAGGCCACAGGTAGGAGATAGGGTTGCAGAGGAAAGCAGATACCAGATCTGACAGTGATGTAACTTGCAATTCAGTAACCTCAGGAGCTGGAGAAAAAGCTTAGCAGTTCAGAGCAATTGTAGGGCAAGCATGAGGACCCATGTAACAAGCCAAACACGGACCTAAATGTGCCTATTGCCTTAGCACTGAATGGGGTGGAGTAGGAAGATCCCCAGATTGCTGGCTGCTAGCTGAGCTAAAATAGACCGAAAGATGCAGTCTCCAGGTTCAGTGAGAAACCTTGACTCCAAGGCATAAAACAGAAAGGAGAATGATACAAGATGACATTCGGTGCCTTCTTCTGGATTCCACATGGGCACAGAGGCACATGTACACACATGTGGGTACCTACACACATACATACACATGTGCACACAGATTTAAACAAAAGAGTCTCAAAAGCAAGAACAAGTTCCTCAGCTCTGTGAGGTTCAGTAATCAGACTCAAATGTGCATCACCCTTTTACCTGGCTGGCATTATATGTCTGTCTAAACACTGGTCCCCAAATGACATCTCAGGGCATCAGAATCATGAATCGCCATCTCTTAGTGATGTGTCAGAAGTGAAAAGTGCCAGGTTCTATTTCAGCTCTACCGGGTATGACTTTGGAAATACAGCCAACATAACTAATTTGCCATTTTAGCTATTCTAAATGCACAATTCAGAGGCATAAAGTCCATTCACCATGTCATGTAACTTATCACTTACTTCAAATAAAGGCTTTGTAACCATTCTCATTATCACCTACTCCAACACATAATCTTTCTGATCTTTCTGATTTAATAGCTTTGTTTATTCATGAAACTGCATATCAAGTGTCAATTTGATGAAATCAGCCATCATCTGGTAGACAGTTGGGCATGCCTGCACAGGATTATATTAAATGGGATGGAATGGGATGGGAAGACCTGCCCACTGAGAGTGGCACCATTCCCTAGGCTGGGTCCTGGGCTATATGAAAAGGAGAAAATTAGCTAAGCACATGTATGTATCACCCTGACTTCTGGGTGTGTACTCTAGGCTACCATCTGTTTCAAAGTCTCTACTGCTTCGACCACTCCAGAATTATAGATTATGCCCCTACACTATGAGTCGAAATAAACCCTTTTTCTCTTAGGTTGCTTTTGTTGATGTGTTTTAATCACAGCAACAGGGAAAGAAACCAGAGAATGTACAATCAAACAGTATTTCCCTTTATGCCTAGTATCTCATGTGAGCTCTGAAGGCTCATTCACACTACAGACCTTGGGACAGCCTAATGACTTGCCACCTGCACATACCGTGCTTTGAATATTCCTTCCTGCATGAGTAGACATACTAAGTGTTTCCATACTAAGTGTTGATAATGCTGAGTATCATTTCATTTTGGAAATTGTGACTAATGTTCCAGAGGACATCGGCATACAAAATTGGGTCTCTGGTTCAGTTCTTTTGAGTATCAGTCTAGGAGTCACAGGATAATTCTATGTTGAGATTGTGAGGAACAAACTTCTTCAGGATCTGTACCTTACATTCACAGCCAACAAGACATGGGCTACAGAGACTCACGCCCTCCTGCACACTTCGCTTTCCATTTTCACAATGTCTACTAGTGTGACTGCAGCAAAGGCGATCACGGTTTTTAATTTGCCTTCTGCTGGTTGATAATGCTGAGTATCCTTTCATGGGGCTTCTGATCATCTTTTTGGAGAAGTATCTCCTCAGTTCATTTTAACATTTAAAAATATGTATTGATCCTTTGGTAATTTCATAAAAGATTATATCCTCAAGCCCCTCTAGCCTCACCATCAGCACATTTTAATTGGTCTACTTCACGTATCCTGATGTTAAATCCTTATAAGACATGTAACTAGAAAACATTTTTTTCTCATACAGAATTTGTTTTCACATGCTTAATAATAATCTTCGATGAAGTCCAACTCACCCACTCTTTCCCTTTGCTGCTCATGCTTTAGTCAACTAAGACTCCATTGCAAAGTCAAAGATCATATGGTTTGTCCCTATCTTTCTCCCTCACTGTTTCATGGTATTAACTCATATTTTAGATTGTTGGTCCATTTAAGACTAATTTTTATATATATTGTGAACAATAAACCTCATTCTGGTCTTTTGCATGTGTAAATTCAGCGACATTTGCTGAGAAAACTATTCTCTCCCCTCAGTGGTCGTAACATTCTTGTTATAAAAAGAAAACTGCCATTTTCCTGGAAAGATGGCTCAGCTGTTAGGCACACATGATGCTCTTGCAGAGGACCTAGATTTGGTTCTCAGCACACAGGTGGCAGCTCACAACGGTCTGTAATTCCACCTGCCAGGGACCAGTCACTATCATCTAACTTTGGCAGGCTATGCATGCCCGTGATACGCGAACACACGTGGAGGTCAAACATCCATACACATAAACTAAAATAAAATATTTTTTAAAAAATGTAACTAGTCATATAACACATGAGTTTGTCTCTAAAGCCTCGGTTCTATTCTACTGAAATACATATCCATCCGCTTGTTAACAGCATGATGGCTAGAGCTTTGGGTGAAGTTTCAAAACTGGGAAATCGAGTCTTCCAAACATCTTACTTTTCAAGGTTGTTTTGGCTACTTGGGGCTAATAGCAGCTCCATATGAATTTGAGGATCAAATTTCCTACATTAGAACTTTGATAATATTAATCCCCCAATCAATAAAAAATCCATTTGTGCAGATATATTTAATTGCTTTTTTACAGAACTTTAAGGTTGCAAATTCACAAGCCCCCTACTTACTCGTTCAATGCACTGCTAGGTCTTTTACTCATTTAGGAGATTCTGTCTATGGACTACTCTCTTGCTCTTCCACATGACTTCCTAGTGGCCTACAGAATCGTCAGGGACGCTGTGATCCTCACTTGTAATCTGTAACTGCTGAAGTGCCCTGTGAGCTTCAGCCCCTGTCTTGCAGCTTTTTACAATGTTCTCTACGTCCCATCACCTCTGCAAGCAGAGATGGTTTTCCCTCCCTAAACTCCCTTTCTAATTTGAAAGGATTCTGTTGTTCGTTAGGTTGCACTAGTCATAAGCTCCAGCGTGATGCTGAACAGCGCTGATGTCTTTGCCACCTCCCTTTTGCTCTTCAGAGGAAAGCTATCGGTCCTCCTGCGCTGAAGATGATGGGTGCTGCAGGTTTCCCTCTTACGCCCTTTATCATCTGGAGCACGGTTCCCTCGCTACTGTTCTGAGTGTTCTCATCCAGAAAGAACGCCCCAATTCTCACCCGTGTACCCACTTCAGAGCTGTTCCAAGTACAGTTAAGGATGTCAAGAACAGATATTTAACATACGCACTCTTTTGATGTTTACTTTGGCTTTAAATGAGCCGAGTAGTTGGGAGTCAGGTGATTTAACTCAGTCATTACAGTGGCCTGGCTACGTTAAACTCTCCACTGACGTGCTGGGAAAACCCCACTCCAGATGCAAATAAAACAACGCTGCAGACAGGACCCCCTGCTTCGGCCCATGACTGTTCTGATAGCTTGTACCAACTTCATTGAGCTCTGAATGTGCCTACTGTCTCTCTGCTACTGTTCTCACTCGGGACAAATGGCAGAGCACTTATCCCAATGACTCAGCAAAAGGCTGCAACTGGTCTTTATTTAAGACTTTGCAATTCATGGAACTGAAAGCTGTGCAAGCCATATTCACACCACACCCCCTCGAGACTACAGCCAGACTCCTCTGCTGCTCTATTTTTTTTTTAATGGTAAGGGTTATACTATGCTGCCTCCTGTCACTACAGAATTAGACGCAATAGAAGGCATTCTGTGAGTCGCTCTTTGCCTACATGCACACTTTATTATAAGCAGAGCAGGCCAAGCTGGTCGCATAGGAAGCAGACTGTAGAGTGGCAAGTGAGGAGACAGCAGCAGCCGTGAAAAGACAGCTTAAGAGATAATGACAAGGAACTGAATCGTAAGAAGCAGGAAAGGATGGCTGAAGTACTGGGAAGACCAGAGACGGAGACACTTCAAATGACTAGAGGTGGTAAGGAGCCAAAGCTGAAACTTCAGAGATTACAAATCCATATTGCCAGAAAGCCCTAGTGGGTTAAGGGTTGAGGGTTCCAATAGCCCAAGCTCAGAACTGTATAATATTAGCCTTTATTACGAGCCAGGGTCCTGACATCCAAGATGCAGAAGTAATAACGCTAGCTGATACCAATGACTCCTGTCCTTAACTGCTACTAAAAGCCAAGGATCCCGCTCTGTGTCAAGTGCCAGGCCATAGGCATATACTTGTTCTAAGAGCAGCATGCCTCTGACTGAAGCACCTAGAGCTGTGAGTCTCTGGCTTCTAAATCTTCTAGTCCACAAAACCTAGAGCTAGAATTCTTAATCTGTATAATCTATACTATGAAATAATGGTCCATAATTTTTCCTTGCCTTTGGTATCTGTACATGTCTTTTTTTCAAATCATATTTTCTGTAAAGTCTAAGTATTATCCGCCCTTGAAATGTGTTGGCTTACTGCCTCTGGCCTCTATGCCTTCTGATGAAGAACTAGCTATTACCTCTATATGACAATCATGTTTCTCCTCCTGTCAAATGTCTCTCTGTGGTGTACATGTATATATATATATGTGTAGATGCATGTTACATACCTTGTTGTTTTGAGACAGAGACCGTCCTTGGCCTGGAACTCACTGAACAGACTAGCCTGCCTCCTGGCAGACCCCAGGGTCCTCCTGCCTCTGCCTCCTCGGCTACGATTATAAGAACACGTCACCACACCTGGCTCTTTTAAGTGAGCTTGGGGGATTAGATTCAGGTCCTAATTCTTATAAAGCAAGCACTCTGCCCGTGGTGCTATCGTTCCAGCCCTCTTTTGGCCTTTCAATCAAACCTCTGAGGCTCTGCCTGTTGGGTACTTGGAGTTGAACTCGCGTGATGGCATTCATGGATCACGAGGCACTTTGACAAGTGCTATGTCATCACACATTCAACTCATTCTTTCCAAGACTCCAAGTGGGCACATTCATCTATTTCATAGTAAATCCCACCCCCATGGACTCATCCTTCTTCATTTATTCTTCCTCTCACTCCCCAGACTTGTTAATTTTAATCATCTCATTTTCAAGCTCAGTAAGTCTTTCTCCAGCCTGCCCAAATCTGTTGTTAGATCCCCTACTCTGGTGACTTTTTATTTTTCAGTTGTCTTCTTAGATGTGAAATATCTGATTCATGTTTATACTTCCTATTGCTACTTAAGTTCTTGTTTTGTTTGTATGTCACTTCCCTAGTTTCCGGGGCTCTTTGACTCTGGAATATATTTAAGCATTTCAAATTAAAAAGAAAGGAAGGGAGAGAGGGAAGGAGGGAGGGAGGGAAGAAGGGAGAGAGGGAGAAAGAGAGAGAGAGAGAGAGAGGTTTTGCTTAATTTGACCTTCCTCAGAGATGTTTTTGCTTCATTAAACAATAATATTTTCCTTGCCCTGTATCTTTATCTGAACATTTTATGATAATGTGAACACTAAAGTGTAAGAACTCTGCATGGCAAAGTCTCCAAGTGACTCTGAGTTTTCTAATCTTGTTTGTTTCAGCAACATGTTACTCCTACACAACATGCTTGTCTGTTTCTTCGGTGGCTTATTAGACGGGTTTGCCAAGACTTGCTTCCCTATCCTGTGTGCTCACCGCTGTCCCTGCCCTGTTCTTGTGCTAGAAAAACATCTTAGCTAGAAATTCTTCCTTGAATATCTTAAACAGTGGAGGAGGGGGCAGAGAGTATGTCGGAATAGCCAACCACACAGATTGGTTTGAACTAATCCTAAGGATTAGCCTGAGATAAAGGTTGGGGGGAAGAGCATTTTCAGGTCATTTCTGACCATTCATTTAACCTGGTGCATGTAGGAGACTTTCCAAATACCCTAAATGTACAGGTGCTTTTGAGCTACTGGAATAAATTCCTCGGTTTCCTGCTTGTATTGAGTGACCTAGTATGTGCCTTTCTTCCCTGTCCTCCCTTGCCCCATACAGCAGCAGGTTATTAGCCTTGCTGTTCCGGTCATTATCTGCCGCTTGTCTCATGCTGAAGAGCTCTGAGATAATTGAGATCGAGACCAGTGCCCCGCATCAGTCCCTCATAGTCCCTGACATTTAGAACAGACACAAAAATAACTAATGAGCAATGTCTCTATGTGCTCCACAGTCTAGGGACTCCTTTCCTGCACTGGCAACAGAGGGTGATAGCTTCAAGACGTAAGTGACACTTCAAAGGCCACAGAAGTCTGAGGCAAAGCTCACACGAGTCTCATAGCCACATTGTCTTTGTCTTGAGTCATAGAGTTACTATAAATCTTTGTTGTCAAAGTTTCACTAAATTTAGTTTTGTCCATTTAGTTCTGCTAGCTTTAAATTATTTATACTGTTCTTGCTGTTGTTTCGGTTCTGTTTGTTTTGGGAAAATGTCTCACAAATGTAGAACCAACCTGACATCAAACTCAGCCATCCTGAGTTTCAGCCTCGCAAGTGCTGAAATTAAAGACGCTTGCCACTATACCCAGCCAGGCCTATTTTTCTTTGCTTGTTTTAAATATTTTTAAAGTGCTATGTGTGTGAGTGTTTGCCTGCATGTGTAGATGTGTGCACCAGATGTGCAATGTCCTGGGAGCGGACCATATCGCCAAATTGCTGACTTTCACCTACCTGCGTTTCAAGAAGCTTTCCCAGTAATTATCAGAATCAGTAACTACTGATCTCTTGCCTGCTATTGACTATTTCTACAAACCAGGGCAAAACTCTAGTCAACACAAAGATCCCTATATCCGTGACCTAAAGTCTGAGTCTTCCAACCTATTAAATCCAAATCGATTGTTAAGCTTTATTATGGAAATTCTTAAAATTCTACAGTTCAGAGTCTCAACAAGCATATCTAGGCATACATAGGATCCAAGTTTTAAAGTCTTTTCATGGGATGTTTATGTTTGCCAGGAGTGGGAAACCAGTTGCTGCCCTTCATTGTAGACTCAAGACTCTAAAGGAAAGTCTGACATTACCAGGAAATCACTGTCTACAGAACAAGAATCAGCACTGCACTAAATGAGTCGGTCAGAATGGAGACACCTACACATTCATCTGTTAATTCTTGGAAGCATAAGAAGATGGTGTTTAAACACACACACATACTGACATAAATGGATTATTACTCCTAATGTTATATTTTGACTATGGTGTATGAGAGAGTTGAAAACAAAATATAGCACGTGTATACACTGTTCAGCCTTCATGCTGTTAACATGGCTGCGGGCCTCTGTGTGCACATCATGAAAAAGATCCCCCATACCTCCTGCTGAGGAAGCAAACTATTCCATATTGGGTGCCTATAATTCTGTGCAATTGTCTTTTGTGTGAAACTGAATCAATAAACAATATGTTAGATCACATTGTCTTTTTAAATATGGAAGTGATTTAATACCTTATTTTTCTTACGCATCGTCTTTTTCATTCAACACATCACTGGCTTTACCATCTCATTGTAAGGTCCTGTTATACCTCACTTGAGCATTCTCCTTTGACTGACAATTAGTTGGATAGTTTTTCAGGTTTCTTTGGACATAACAACAACCCGAGGCAGTTATATTTATAGACCTATCCTTGGTATATTACCAAGAGTTTCTTTGACAATTATATTGAGGCGTGGGGGTTGGGGATTTAGCTCAGTGGTAAAGCGCTTGCCTAGCAAGTGCAAGGTCCTGGGTTCAGTCCTCAGCTCTGAAAAAAAAAAAGATTTATTTATATTGAAGTGTGGAAGCCCTGTATAATAAGGTACATTACCGAAAAGGTGTACATCACTCTTCCTTTGGGCTCTGTCAATTAAAATTTCCACAATGGGTCCATCGCTCATATGCCTCATGTTGATAGGTGAAGAAATGTTATCACATTAACTGTATGAATTTCCAATATACCTTTTTAGTGCATTCACTGGCTATTCACATTTCTACTCTGGAGACATGTCCTTTCCTGTCTTCAATCTATGATCCTGATGGTTATGTGACTCTTATATAGTTGTATAGTGTCTTTAACAAATGCTCTTTTTTTTCCTTTGAACCTAATTGCTTCCATATTTTAAAATTCAATACAACCCAACATACTGCTAAGACCTTCTTTGTTGGAGTTTTCAATTTTATTCAGTAGTAGTGGAATGATCAATATTTTCTTTAATGAGCTTGCATACTTTTAAATGTGTTTTCCTTTGATTGAAAATACTTTTCTCAAGTAATATATCCTTATTATGGCTTTCTGTCCATTTACTCTTCCCAGCTTCTCCCTATCTCCCCTTCCCTCCAGATCCACTCCCTTTTTGTCTCCCATGAGAAAACAAACGAGATTCTAAAAGAGAATAATAAAATATGATATAATAAGATGTATCAAAAATAAACGCATTGGAATTGGACAAAACACACAGAAGGAAAAGAACCCAAGGAAAAGAGACCCACTCATCCACACACTCAGGATACCAAACTAAACTGAATGCCATAATATACGCTAAATACCTGGTGCAGCCCTGTGCATGCCCTGTGCACTGTGCTCGCCCTGTGCACATGCTGCCTCAGTCTCTGTGAGCTCATATGAGCCTCGCCAGAGGGCCTTGTTTTCTTGGTGTCTCCCATTCCCTCTGGCCCTTACACCCTTTCTACCTCTTCTGTAGGGATCTTGCTTTTTTTATCTAAAGGACATCTAACATCTAAATATGTGCAGTTACTTTGTCTGTGGTCGCTGTCTCTTGGAGACTTGTTCTTTCCTGAAAGGAAATGGAGGAGGAATAGATCTGGGGAGAGAGGAGATGAAAGGGAGCTGGGAGGAGGGGAAGTCGAGGAAATTGTGGTTGGGATTACTGTCTGAGAGAGGAATCTATTTTCAATTAGAAATATTAAAATGTATTTTCAAACACAGCTTCTCTACCTTGAGAACTTAAAGAATTGAATTCAATTATAATTGCAATTGATTCTCTGTGAGGATGCAGGTGTACACCAGAAGCATTTCCTGACACTAAACACAGAACATTAATATCTGTTAGTGAAAGCTGCGTGCTGATCATTTATCTGTGTGATATGTATACATTTTTAAATAACGGAAACCCATAACTTATCATTGATAAGCCCTCCTTTCCTCATTGGTCAGAATGGCACTTCAGTCATGCATTGAGTCTCCCAAGCTGCCGCTTATGATTCAGCCTTTACAGCCTCCTTTCTGCCTTCTTGGTTTATGGGCTGCTCTTTGCAGGAACAGCATGCGCCATGGGTTGCAGTGACTTTATAATGAGCTTGGAGACCTGAATGAACAAATCTTCCCCCCCTTTTTTTTCCAGAAAATGTCTTCATTATTTTCTGCTTCTGGTCTTCCTTAGGATTCCAGAATCTACTTATAGATTCTAACACACACACACACACACACACACACACACACACACACACACACACACACACACACACAATGTATCTAATTCCATTTTGAAATTATTATAAGTCCACTGAAGCTAGAGGTCACTATGGAAATTTTTGACATTTTAACTATATCAAAGTTTCTTCTCCAATAATACAATTCCACCTCTACCTATGCAGATATTCTTCAGTGGTTTTTAAAAAGATTTTAACTCTGAGAATTTCATACAGTATTCTTTTGATTCTATTCCCCCAATTCCCCAACTTGTCTGAGACCTCACCCATTCTTGTTTTCCCTGCCCATCCAATTACATGACCCCTATTTTTGTTAAACCCACTGAGTCCAATTTGTGCTATTTACACAATTTTTGAGTGTAGGTGACATACCAGTGTGTAAGTGTGGCTGTTGCTGTGGGTGTTGGTGTGGGTGTTGGTGTGGATGTGGTGTTGGTGTGGGTGTGGTGTTGGTGTGGGTGTGGTGTGGGTGTTGGTGTGGGTGTGAGTGTTGGTGTAGGTGTTGGTGTGGATGTTGGTGTGGATGTAGGTGTTGGTGTGGAGGTTGGTGTGGATGTGGGTGTTGGTGTTGGTGTGAGTGTGGGTGTTATGTGTGCTAGGTGTGTGAGTGTTGGTCCATCTACCAAAGGTCACATGCTTCGAGAAAACTGACTCTCCCTCTCTAAGCATTCAAGCAACTACGAATAGCTCGTCAGCTAAGGGTAGGACTCCATGGTCATATCCACGGTCGTTACTTGAATTTGTCTAGCTGGAGCTCACACAGGTCTTGTGCCTGCTGTCACAACCACATGGGTTCATACGTGCAGCCTCTGTGGCATCCAGAAATCGTAACTGCTTTGTAGTAATCTACCCATTCTGGCCTTTGTAATCTGCACACCCCCTCTTCTGATGGTCCCTGAACCTTTGGAGGTTGGGGTGACACAGATGCCCCATAGGGTGATTTTAAAGACTAAAGTATTAGATTTGCTTACCCTTCATACTGCATTTGATTTGGTGATCTCCTGACGTTATAAATGATACTTTTGGTTTGTCCATGTTTTTGTAGTGTTTGCTGCACCAGTGCAACTGGTGTTTTTTTTTTATTTTTTATTTTTACACCCATTCCCCTCTCTGTACTCTCATGTTAGTATTAGTAACTCGAGAACAGCTTTTCACAAGGACAGTTTAAGACAGAGTGAATAATTACACTTCTTTTTAAAAACTCCTTGTTTTGCTGGTGACCTCTAGTCACAGCCAACACAGGGGCAATCATGACAAGTACCCATTTCGGACTGGCTTTGGTAGGAGCTCTCTCTGTCAGCCTGATATTTAATGTGTGTTTATTTTATATACTCTATTAGTTCAGGGATGTTTCCCCTCATGGATAGTTTACTAAGGATCTTTTGCCATGAGTCAATATTGAATTTTATCAGTGCGCTCCTTCTCTTGAGATGACCCTGTAACGTCTCCTTTTGTCTGTTTAATAGGGAAGATTACATTAACACAGTAATACATTAAAAACAAATTTGCATTGTTGAAATAACCAATTTGCTCTCAGGCTCTCACTCTATTGCATGCGTATGCACACTCGTGCACCCCCCACACACAGAGAGAGAGAGAGAGAGAGAGAGAGAGAGAGAGACTTTAAAATTTTTATATAATCTGTTCAAAACTAAGCCAGTTTATGCAATTATTTTTAAAGTAGTTTTAATACATCTAGAAAAATCGAGATCACAAATCCTGATGAGTCAGGCAGGAAGCAGTCTCCTGTACTCTGTTCTCCAGAAAGAGGGATGTAGGATTGAATGGTCCCCTAAATTTGAGGCAGCCCAGTGCCCTAGGCTATCTTAGCTGAGGAGCTGCTGGTGGAAATAGTAAATGACAAAGTTGACCCAAATTTTTGCCCCTCACTATGTCCATGCCTGTGCAGTACAGAGTTTTAGACAGCACCGATTTGGCATACCCTCACGACAAAGTGGATTTGTAACTTCATAGGATGCTGGATCACTGCAAAACAAGCAACATGAGACTTTCAAGCCTGGGTCTCAAAGAGCCCGGTTTCTGCATGAGCTCCAGAAACTCTACTCAGCCATCAGATAGAAAAGCCTGGACCAGACTTCTGGGAAATGGAAGTTATCGAAGGGAGGTGAGCTATCCCAGCTGTCTCACTATAGGAAAGTCCAGCAAGTAGTGTGAGTGCCCTGAGTGAACTGTACGAGAAGTGGGAGTTCCCAGCCATGCACAGACCTGGTTGCAAGATTAATTCCACACAGACGCTGCTTCCAAAGGTAGGCTGTGTCCGATCTGCTGGCGCCAAAATTTGAGGCCAACAATACTGAGTCATAAACTCACTTGTTCGAATGATAATAAGACTACCTATGCTCGTTAGGGTAAATTATATTTTTTTAATGATGTTCTCCTCACTTTTTCACTTTATTATTATATTAATACATGGTCATTGTCTTACATATTTTATATCCCTTACTGGTGTCTTTTCACAATAATTGCTTTCAATACCTTTCCCTCACTTTCTCTCTTTTAAACTGTATGTGTATATGAGTCTTTGCCCACATTCTGTGTACGGCATGCATGCAGTGCCTCCAGCGGCCAGAAGAGGGCATCAGATCCTGGGAACAGAATTCACAGTTGTGAGCCCTCTCCAGTGCTCCGGGAAACAAATCCCCTGTCCTTGGCAAAGTTAATAGACGCTCTCGATCTCTGAGGTTTTCCAGTGTCCTCATTTTTTTTCTTGTTCAAACTTCTATATCTTTTTAAAAGGCCAAGTTTGGTGGATTTTTACCCTGCCTAATCACTGTATTAACTTCTGCTCTTATATGATTATTACTTCATGCCTTTTACTATTTTTCGGATCAACTTCATAGCTTTTTTCCAACTTCCTACTCTGGCTACTTAGCTCATTAAAAGTGTTTCCATCTGAGAATGAATCTTTCTCTCGTTTCTTCTTTTATTCTTCTAGATGCATATCCTTCCCTTAAACCAGACTATGATTTTTAAGAAAATGTCTACACCCTTTCCTGGATAAAAGTGAGAGGTCAGTCACTTCCCCCAGACTCACTACTGCTGTACTGAAGTTCCACTGTCATCTCACAACATCGTCCATGAATCAGCCCCATGAGCTGGGTGAAAACTCGTCTATTCCTTTGTGTGACGTCAACATTCCCATGTATCAGTTTTTATAGAGACATTATTTGCAAGTTGTGTTATGTGTTGGTTACTGGATTTATAAGCAGCATAACACAGATGTGTCAAGTGTGTTGAGCTCACATGCTGACTAGCATTTTGCCTGTTTGATCTATAAATTACTAATTGAAATACGCTAACAAAAAAATCAATCCATTTACTTTCCTTAAGTCACCTACTGTGCATGTAGGTATATGTATTTAGTGAGAATCTTCATCAAAGAATATTGTGCACATAAAAATAATACACAAGTTATGAAAATACTGCTGGTGGGTTAAAGTGACTGAACACACTGTGGAATTGCTAACTAATCCAATGAACAAAGGATGGACAATACTTGCAGGCCACAACTCTCCTTTCCAGTTCTCCTTCCTTCCTTCCCAGCAAAGGCCTGGACCACGTCCGGTTTATCCTCCTGTGTTTCACTGTAATAGAACAGTGAACACTCAGCTCACTCTGTTGTTGGGCTCACTGCCTGTGAGGTTCAACCATACGGACACAGCACAATTTGTTCATGTTAGTAACTGGGTAGAATACACTTCTTAATAAGGCTGCGACTCCCAAATCTCATACTTTCAATTGGATCTTTGTTTTGTTTTTCTGCTATGGATATTGCTAGTTAAAAAAAAAACATTTTGTAAGACTTGAAGGATGACTCAGAAGAGCACTTGCTGCTCTTTCAGAGGACTGGGTTCTATTCCCAGTACGCATATGATGCACATACATGCAGGCAGGCAAAACGCTCATAAAAATAAATATAAATAAATCTTCACAAAAAGATTATGTGTGCGTGTGTACAGATGGATGTGTGTGAATATATGCATGCACATGTGGTGCGCTTATGCCAGGGAATATTTTTCCTATTTGGTTAAAAACAGATTTCTTTATTAATTCACAAATGCACGTGTATACATAGCTGAACATTTTTCTGTGGCAGTCACACCAACTTGTATTCACGCCTGCAGCGAATGGACGTTCCAGTTGCTCCGCATCCTGGCAAAAGATCTGTTCGTGTCATTCTTGTTAATGTTAGTTTTCTGATCAGAACTCGGCGGCATCCATATGCGGCTTTCTCACCCCAACTGCTAACCAGACGGACGCCTTTACTGTATTTACGGGTCTTTGGATAGTACCTTCTGTGAAGCGGCTTTCAGCATGTTTGTCCGCTTTTTAACTGGATGGAGGTTTCCTTGACTTGAAGAACTTCACTGCATGGTGTGGGTCAAAGTTCTTTGCAGGATGTAACTGTTAGAAACAGCTTGGGATGTGCTGTGGCATGCCTTTTTTTACTCTCAGTAATGTATTTTACTGAAAAATTAGTTATTTTAATAAATCCCACTGGAGCCACCTAATTCTTTACAGTTACTATGTTCTCTTTAAAATATCTTCTCCACATGAAGGTTGTAAAGATACTCTTCTATGGTGTGTTAGTCAGACTACTACAAAGAGACAGAACTTACAGAATGAATATATGTGTAATACATATATGCAAATATGCACATAAACACACACACATGTATGATTTGTCAGAATCCAACCATGACTGGCTGTGAACTGAAAGTCCAAGAGTCCAGTAGTTGCTCAGTCCACAAAGCTAGGTAACTCAGCAGATCTTCAGCATGGGCTGGAGTCCTGAAGAAGTAGACTCCAGTGACAGTGAAGGAACCGATGCGCTAGGACAGTGAGGGCAGGCAGAGAGCAAGGGCTCCTTCCTTCTTCCGTGT
This sequence comes from Rattus rattus, assembly GCF_011064425.1. NCBI lineage: Eukaryota > Metazoa > Chordata > Mammalia > Rodentia > Muridae > Rattus > Rattus rattus. The sequence goes on from NC_046155.1 coordinate 149,665,625, forward strand.
CCTTATAGAGGCATCCAACAGCAGGTATGATCCGGATTAAAAGTACACATCCTTTCATGTGTCTTCATACCGTAAAGGCTAGAAGTGGATTACCACACTTCATACGGAGCAAAGAGTTTCTTACAAAGTGCCCTCCATTCCTGGATCACAGGACTTTCCAGATGTGGTAAAGTTGTCAACCGAGAATAACCATCACCTGTGGTATATCCCACTCGTGGTTTGGGTTGGACTTCTGAATTGAAACTGGTTTCCCTCGAGGTGTAAAGGGTCCAAGTTAGCTGTTTCCGGAAAACCTCAGGCGGTGAGACCTCCATCCCTCCTGGGCCACCCTTCCATCCACGTGGCCCTGCTTCTGCCACACACGCTGATTCCCTCGTTAAGCCTGTGCGTCTGTGGAGTTACCTATGGCTGGGTAGTGACCCCTGGGCTTTGGAATCAAGGTCAGTAGTGTCTCCTGCCTTCATAAGCTACTTTGGACCCATTTTCCTTGGTAAAACTCTTACTTCATGTTAGCTTTTAAAAGTAGTTTGTTGTTGCTGTTGCATTTAAACAGGACACAGCATGAACTGAATCTTAGGAGTCCACTTGAACCCACTATTCTAACCCTGCATATGAGTGCCTTTTCTGTATCAGACATGTTAACAATGCACTCTGATTATCCTCCCTCTTTCCCTCCCTTCCCTCACTTCCCTTTCCCCATCAGCCCCCTCTCCTCCCTACAGATCCCCTACTTGGGTTCTTTTTGGTTTGGTTTGAGACCTAGTGCTTTCAGGCACTTTTTATTGTTCTCCTGGGTTCGGAGCCCTCCATTGGAGCCTGGTAGGCTCACCGATGGTTGCTTAACTGATGCTGTTGACCTGTCAATTATTTTAAATTGTGAGTATTGTGAACTGGAGTTATATCCACTCTCTTACATCGCACGTGTCTCTCCTCCTGCCATATTTTTGGCCAATGGAAGTTTGAAGACTGACTTTCATCTCTGCCACCCTGAGTGTCCTCAAACTCATGGGCTTCAGTGATCCTCCAGCCTCAGCCTCTTAGTAGCTGCGGCTCCTGGGGCCTGCCTTAGGCCCAGACTGATGGAGGAAGCATTTTGTCCGTTTGCTTGTTTCTTTGTTTTAATCCCCTCTTCTTCTTACACTTAAATTTGACCTGTAACACGAGTTCTATTATTTAGGCCTTGATTTACATTATCACATATAAACTTAAAACTTGAGTTATGGAGCTCCCCCCACTATTTTTGTACTTCAGGTCAATGATTCTATACTGTAATGCTGGCATAACCTTATTTTTCTAAAATTAATTAATATTATGACTAATAACACAGTAATTATCCATGTTTGTGTCTGCTTTCAGTATTTTTACCTTTTACTTTTTGATTGATTTAAATTGCATATGTGTCTATGTGTGGGTATGAATACATGAAGGGAGGTGCCTGCATAGTCTAGAAGAGAATGTCAAGTCCCCTGGCTATGGAATTACAGATGGTTGTGAGCCTCCCAACCTGAGCGCTTTGAACCAAACCTGAGCGCTGTTAAAGAACAACAAACACCCGTAGCCGCGGACACATTTCTCCAGCCCGTCTTTACCAACTCCTCTCCTACTTAACAATATGTGCTTTCTTTAGAAAAAAAATTAAATGAAAACCTGGAGGTCAGAAGCTAAGAGTTTTGACCTCCTGCAGATGCTTTATCTTACCGACATCCTCACCTACAGACTAAGCTGTGTCTGCACGGTTACTTTGAGGAGTTACTTCTCTCCTGAAAATTCTAAAATATTTCCCCACCTTTGACCTTCTCCTTTTGTATTTAAAAACCATTTGATCCAAACTGTTATTTTGCTTTAATTCTTTTGTCTCTTAAATACTTTTAATATCTTCTTCGTGTAATATACCATTAAAATCTTCCAAAGAGTCCTTTCCTCTTTGCATTCAAGGTTTGCAAGGGAGTGTTACAAAGCAGCCCTCTGAGAGGGGAACTCTGCTTCTTACCCTGGGACTCCAGATATCACCATATGGCTTGCTTTGGACAATGCACCATTAGCCATGCGATCAGTTAAAAGTGCCTTTTAAAGCACAAATTCTAGGGCTTGCTTGTTCCTGGTGCTCAGAATCCTAAAGCTACCATGTTCAGATGCTCAAACCGTGCCATTAGAGAGTGAGATGCCAAAGGGAGAAGAATGGAGAGGCATCTTGGTTCACCTTGCCACTTGCTGGGGGGCCAGCTGGCCACAGGCTCTCCAGGGAGCCCAGCAGGCATAAGCAGAGCGAATCAAAACCAGAAACAGAACCGGACCTGGGTGCTAAGTAAAAATGATTCTTTAAACCTCGAGATTTCTAAGTGGCTAAGTGGGCTGCAGGTAACACAGAGTACATTCATTTTATGTCCCGTAATGATAACCAACATGTTTTAACAATTCAGAAAGTTCCTAACGATTATATTTCTAACAGACCCTACAGCATTTTCCTCTCTTAAGTTCTCTAGACTTAATTTGGAAATTAATTAAGCATTCTTCATTCCTAAATTGTTCACATAGATCTGCCAAATATATGGATTGGATAGCTATTTCAGTATATAGTAGGTACACATACATGTACACATATCTGTGAACACACACTTCTCGTGTATATAAAGTTCATATTTATCCTTCTTTTCTGCATTTTAACCTCTTCCTCCCTTCCTTAATTCTGTAGACCTGTCTTGGGGTAACGACTCTCTCAATAAGGAACCTTTTACGGCTGCCCACCCCACCTGTGTCTCAGCTAATGCTTATCGGACTCACTGAAGATGGCGAGAGTTTTCATCCCTAGAAGTGCTTTCCATTCAGCCACTCGCAGTCAGATTCAGTCTCTGGTTAGCACATTCTTTAATATTGTGTTCCTTTAAACATCTCAAACAAGAAATTATTTGCTAATTTCACTTCTGCAGTCCCTGAAGGACTGATTTATTTCTTTCCCTTTGTCACCCATGATGATTCATACACTCCTCCTTTCAACAATCAATCAGTGGGATACCACAAGAGGGCTGACGGAGAGTGACTTCTCCTGAGGTAATTTGCATTGCAGCCTTACCTCTAACAACCAAGGACTGCCCGGAGCAACTATTGCATTAAACCTTGGGTGATGTCCACATGATGACGGGGCTGGGGTTAAATTCTCAAAAACACTCTGTTTTTCTAATCTGAGTGGAGAGAGAAACAGGCTGGTTTACGCACCATCTGGCCTCGCTGAGTAATAGACTTCCTCTGCCTCCCCTCCTCTGAGGCTTTAGTTCAGAAGTTTCTATCCCATACTCTCCAACGTGCACGGGATCTAAATGGCGTCTCATACTTCAGAGACTGCGGGAACGGAAAGTTCCAGCTAGAGTGTTCGCACATCGGTAACAGGGCTGTGCAATGGCTCACACGGTTTGTAAAATAATCCGGCGGTTTCCTATGAACTCGAACGTTAATTTCTGACTCGGTGATCTCACGCCTACATATTTACGTAAGTGAACAAAACCTTTTACTTGGGAAAAAAATCTATCTGCAAATATTCCTAGAGACGTTATTTATATATAACAAAAACTGAAAAACACCGACATGTTCATCATTTGAAAAACAGTTTCACAATCATGTGCGTGGGTTTCCTAGATTCACTGTCAGCTTGGCACATCCCAGAGTCACAGGATTTGGGAGCCTCAGGCGAAGGTCACTCCAATGAGACTGGTCTGTGGGCATGTGTTTTTCTTGACTCTCATTGACAATGGGTAAGAGGAGAGGGGCCCAGCCCATGATGGGTTACATCCTTCCCTTACAGGCAGTCATGGCTTATATGATAAAGCTACCTAAGTTTAAAAACAAACCAGCAAACAGCACTCTATAGTTTCTGATTCTAGTTCCTGCTTGAGTTTCTGTCCTGACTTCCCTCAATGATGCACTGGCTGTAAGCCTAACGATTCCTTCCTTACCCTAAGTTGCTTCACCATGATATTTGTCTCTAGAGCAAAAAAGTAAACCGTGATTTATTCATACTAAAGAACTGAAACATTATTCGGCCATGTAAAAGAGTGAACCACACACAAACAGTAGAGTTTGCGTGAATCTCAAGGTGCACAGTTGAACGAATGTCCATATGCACAAACCATCTCACGAACAGAACATTTACATTCTGGGAAAGCAAGTTTTCAGAACAGATGAGTGGGTTTGGCATAACGACTGGGAGGATAACAGAGTAACTCTCTTCATAGCAGCTGCAGGGATGAACTAAAATTTCTCAAAATAATGAATATTTAGAGGGGCACCTTTTGAAATGTTTTTGTACTGTGATGGCATGATGTAGCACACCAAGAAGGTATCAGCCATACAATATGAAATTAAGTTAATCTGGGACATGGGAACAAAGGCCTGGGGAATGGAGTAGAGGCTGAGAAAGAAGGGGAACAGAGAATGACAGAAAAAGAGAGGAGAGATAAAGAAGGGAAGACATGTGGGGCAGAAAAAAAGAGAGAGGAGGAAGAGAAGGAGGGAGGGAGGGAGGCCAAACAATTCTTTTATAGCAAGCCAGGTTCCTGGCTGTTGCTAGGTAACTGTTGGGCGGAGCCTAGAAGAAATGCTAACACCTTGTACTGTGTGTAAATTGTATCTTAATTTTCAAAGGAAAAGACCAAGGCTCTGTGTTTCTAGTTGGAATATACTCTTCTAGTTTTTTTCTCTCCTCCATTTATTTAGTCCCTAAGGATTTCCTTTCTCGTAAGTACTATGATGAATTTAAAAATGTCTCACCCATATTTTATCCAGCATTTATAGGTATTTCAAATCAGAAAGTTTTTTAAAATACCAGTCGTCCACATTGCCAGAGGCAAAGCCTAACATTCTTTACAGAACAAGAGTATTTTAAAGTTTAATGGTGTTAATTTGCCAGTTCATTTTATCACGGCATCTTCAGGTTTCCACTAAGAAGAATACAGTTCCTGTATCGTCTTCATAGCCAAGGAAACCAAATGCAAAGGAAGTGAGATTTTACTTCTTATGTGTGAACAGGTACTTGTCCTAGTTTCAATTATCATGTATGCTGATGATGGACCCAATCTTTTCTATCAATGTGATAAAACACCAGGTCAGAGGCAACTTAAAAGAAAGAGTTTGATTGGGTTTAAAGTTCTAGAGGATTACAGTCTATGACTATATGTGTGTGAAGGTACTGAGGCAGCCAGCTAGATCAGCAGTTAAGATCCACTCACAGAAAGGCAGCCAGGAGAGCTAGCTCCAAATGGTGCTGACCAGTCTCTGGCAACTTCAAAGCCAGCCCCCAGTAATATATCTCCTCCAGTAAGGCCACGCCTCCTAATCCTTTCCAAACAGTTCCACTAACTGGGAACAAAATACTCAAACAAATGGACACGTGAGGGCCATTCTCCTTTGAACCACAACATTTATTTAAATCTTCCAGAATTAAGAGTTTAATGGGATACATCCAATGGGTCATTTATGTTCTTGATCACCCATGCCTAGCAGGACAGAGAACTCAGTAGTTTATCCAAGGAGAATGCAGCATAGTGAGGTCCTAGAGTAAACTACTCAGCTTTCTGTCTAGTTTAAAAATATCTACTTTATAGAGTACTTATGCCACTAAGTGCACTAATACCGTGTATATTCAGTAAGTATTCAGTAGTCATTGCCATGCCCGTCCACTAGTATGAATGTGTGCACACAACCAGCAGCGCCAACTGTGCCTAAAGCATAGGAAACATCATGAAAGAGGTGGTGGGATAACTGTAAGAGCCAAGTTCTGGGAAGTCACTACAAGTTTGTGTCTCCTAGACATGAAAGGGACGCTTTACCCATAATACCTCAACAATACAGCTGCCTAACAAGCCCTAAATAATGACAACACTAACAGGCCTGCTAAGGTGGGAGGGGGAAATCTCATGAGACCCTGTCATTGACAGTGGACTATAGGCAGCTAACAACTGGTAGGAGAGGGAGAGTTAGTCTTTCCCAGGAATGAACTCTCCCTGATTGTTTACTCAATACCAAGGAGTAGGTCCTGAAATGATTCACATACGAATAACACCGAACAGTCTCGCATGCTATATTTGTAATTTATGCATATATGTATAACAATATTAATTTTCTTAATGATCAAGGAAACTTATAAAAGAGAGGACTCAATTTGGGACTTGTGCTTCCAGAGGGTAGTAGAGTCAGTCCATGACCATCATGACAGGACATGCCGGCAGGCAGGCAGGCCTGGTGCTGAGCAATGGCTGACAGTGTAGATGTTGAAACAAGAAACACAAGGCACAGAGAGAACTAACAGGGAGTAGCATGAGCTTTTGAAAGCCAAACCCCAGTAGCACACCTCTTCTAACAAGCCCATACCTCATAATACTTCCCAAACAGTCCTACCAACTAAGAACTAAGCTTTCAAATGTATAAGCCTATGGGGCCCATTCTCATTCAAACATTCATAGCAATCAAAGAAAAAGAGGCCATGATTTTAAAAGGGAGTGACAGGGAAGATATGGGAAAGGCTGAAGAGGAAAGGGGGAAATGATTTAATTATATTCTAGTTAAAATTGTAAAAAAAGGAAAGAAGGGAGGGAGGGAGGGGAGGGAGGAAGGGAGGAAGGAAGGAAGGAAGGAAGGAAGGAAGGAAGCAAATTGAGCATTTCTCAATATATGTGAAAAATCAGAGCTTACTTTGAAAAAGCCATGCTTTTGGTTACGTTGCCCAAGCCACAGATTGCTTCCTGGAGGAAGGTTGGTCTCCGGAGGGTCTATCACACGCTCGTAAATCCTGTAGGAACAAAGAATATAGCTGCTAATAGAGGGACTTAAAGCAGAACCCAGAGGTGCCATTTTGTTTGCATAGTTGTACATAGCTGCTAGTGTAAAAGGTTAAGATATGGCATGCTTTAAATGACAGGTACCATGACAGAGATCTTATCCATGACAGTACTGGACACATTGTCTAGGCACGTCATGCCTTTCTTACCTCTTTTACCATAAGGTTGGAAGAATGGGACAAAAAGACACCATTTTGAATGTCTCCTCTGAGCAATGACCCCTGCACAAACTTGAAAGGAAGTGATTTTATCCAAATGGTATTTTATCCAAAGAGCTGATGTAGAGAGAATGTAAGCATGTCCACAAGTGGGCCAGCAGGGATAAAGTACACATCAGCATTGTGATAAAGCCATCATCTCTGTGGCTCCAGGAACTGCCACATGGACACATCCCATCAACAACCAATCACAAGGTATTCATTAAGCAGGACTTATGCTCCAAATTCTATAATAGGTAATAAGAAACTAAAGCAATGAGATTTGTTCAGACAGACCCATATACCCTGACGACCATGAAACTTAAGACAAACAACATCCTCACACATCCAACATATCCCAGGCTTGCCCACACAGAAGGTGGAACTTCAGAACAACTGTCTTGGTTCCATCCTGCCAACATCAGGGAAATAATGAGACTGGTTAAAATATATGCTTTCTCGAGACCAGTTGATCCCAATCCTCCAGTTTCTCCCCCATGGCAAACACTTCTCAGTCCCTATTTTGTTTTCTGTGACAAATATCATGACAAAAATGAACCTGGGACAGAAAGGGTTTATTTGGCTTACATAAGCTAGAAGCAGCGACCATGGAGGAATGCTGCTTATTGCCTTATTCCCAGGCTCACGGTTGGCTCCCTTTCTTATACAACCAAGACCCACCTACCCAGAGATAGTACAACTCACAGAGGCCCACATCAATCATTATCAAGAAAATGCCCCCAGTGGCATGTCCACAGGCCAATTCGATGAAGGCAATTTCTCTACTGAAGTTCTCTCTTTCCAGTTGTGTCGGGTTGACTATCAAGACTAGCATCACAGTGCTGGAGGCCCAGAGAACTCTCGATGGGGTGAAATTGGAGAGAGTCGTACATTTCAGGTCCAAGTGAGGGCCCTACTAATGTTTTCCATGTTCTTTGCTCAGGGATGCTACTGAGGAGTCATTCTCCAGGTTATGTCAGGACCTCCAGGTTATCACGGGGCTGACTGGAGAGCAGAGGGTGGTGTATTTCTCTAAAAGGTTCTCAGAAGGAAAGTGTAGAAGAACTGAAGACTTCCAGTTATAAGAAAAGTAAAAAACAGACTCTTGCTATTAAGTCTGAGATACCTTTTACCCAAGCTATGCAGCCCATGACTCCATATCTCCAGGAATATGCAATCCAGAAGACTCTGTGCAAAGCCTTGTTAGGAACGTGAAATATATCAGGGCTTTTCCCACTAATTATATTTCCATTATAAATGGAAACCCAAAACATAATTAACGAGAAATAAGTTTCCTTTAAGAAGATAGGCTACGTTTTCTTCATAGGAATCCAACCTTTTGTGTGTGTTAAATGAGCCTTCTTGGGTAAAACAATTTGTTAAAGTGGCTTTCTAGTACAACAGTATATTACAGACTCTCTCTTAAAGGGTTCTCAGGCTGGATCTAGTAGAAAAACTAGAAACAAGTCAAACTTACAACAAAAAGGGGGGGCGTAAATTATAAAAGTCTCAGCTTCCAAGAATTTACTATAGTCATTAAGAGTGATAAACATGCAGATTGTGAGAAATGAGAAAATATATACAAAATAATTTTCACTAGAGGACATGAGATACAAAGTTATTTATGTGCTGTGGAGATAACAGTGGAAAAGTTATGTTTGACATTGGTGAATACAAGACAGGCTAAGGAAAAATGAAGAACACTGTATTTAGAGGGTGAGATAGGATCATAATTTTCTACAGGGCTGTCTCGCTAATAAATTTAAAATATTGTCAGCCCATTTACCTTAGCCTGTATTTTCAAGCGTTCACCTCTGTCAGAGGAGTTTTCGGTGCGGCTGCTTTCTTCCTTACACTCTTCAATAGACTCTTGAACCCTCTCCACTGAGCAGAGTGGGCCCTTAATCAGTGTGTATAGAGTGCACGAGTGAATGGAGAATGGAACAACCAAAAAATGCCAGCTTCCCATTCTGATATTGACAGCTGCTCCTTGTGCCTTGACAACAGTGGAGGAAGCAAATATTTGACATCAGTCACCACCAACTAGAACAGCATGACCCAAAAGACATGTGTGTCCCACTAGTGCTCTAATGTTGTATGCCCAGTCCCCACTAGGGTCTCCTCTACAGGCCAGGGAGAAGTATAAGACGCTGCCTCCCTGGCAACCGATGTCTTCCAAAAAGCAAAAGTCACTAGAGAATGTGTGCAGCAGCAGACAGAGTCAGCAAATTGGATACATGTACAGCAACATACAGGATTTTAAAGGCACAGTATATTGTTTTAAGATTGCAAACTCTTCATAAGAGACATTAGACGGATTAACTAGTATAGCCATGGTGGGATAGCATATAAGTGCTGGGCTTTGAACTCGAAGTTGTGACCATTCTCCCACACTGCCTTTTTAGATATTCAATAAAGAGATTTCACCGCAGAAACCGTAGACAAGCTATTGCTTCCCACAAAAGTTAGACAAACAGAGCCTGTAAATTTTTTTTTCCAGAGAAAACGCCACAGTATATAATGAGATCACTCTTGGGTAACTCACGAAGTATCTTAACTTCTGAAAGGGGAGGGTGTGATTTGTCTATCCTGGTGCATGTGCACATCACACGCCAAGGTGGCATCTTTTTGTACAACAGCAATACAAAGGTACAATTTATACAAATAAATTACCAGTCCTAACTTGATGAGTTACCTAGAAGGAAGGGAGAAGAGAATTCTGTAACTGAGACAAGGACACACTTTGCAGGCTCGCTGAGATGGTCACTAGATTGAGACAATTTGCAGGGAAAAGTCCTCAGAAGACAAGCATGTCCACAGTGAGAAACAGCTCTATTCTGTGTCCGTTTTTCAGAGTGGCCTTATATACCTATTTTGTATTACATTTATGTCTTTTTTGTTGCTTCCTTACTGATCTCTGGGACTGTACGCTATGTGACCCATGTGAGTCCTTCTTCAACTTCGAACTGGTACAATTATATGGCACACTACTGTTCCTAAGATCATGACCATTTCCAGACTTCCTAGCAGAGGAAGGAAGAACTCGGGTATCCCAGTGACCTTGGCCCAGTATGCTCCGCCCCTCAAGCTGTGTTTGCATTTCCTGACTGCCACTGCTCTCATCCTCTGCAGGGTCTGCATGGAGTGGAGCCTTCGCCTCAGCACCCAGCCCTGTGTCTGTCTGCTCCATTGTACCCTTTGCTGATAGATCCTCCCTGGTGGTTTATGAAGTACCTCGGAGCCACCTGGTCACTCTCAAGAACTTAGCTTGTCTTGCCCTGATCGAAACAGATAATTCCAAAATGGGTGCTTTGCTCGTTGATTCTCTCCTCTCATAAGACACCTTGAAGGGGAGACCATGTCATTTTCAAGTCAGCATGTCTAGTGTCAAGAAGACTGCCAAATTTGAGTAGTACACATCTACTCTGAATGAATGAATATATGAATGAATGAATGAATGAATGAATGAATGAATGAGTGAATGCTTCCTGGATGTTCAAAATTACAGGATGATAGTTAGATGGGTATAAAAGCCTACCAGGTTGAAACTTTAGAATAAGCAATTCATGAAACTAGATAATTCAGACTGAGAAAAGAGTTTGCCGGAAGAAGCGCTTTGCAGCATGCTGATAACCCTTAGGGAAATAAAGTCAGTAAAATGAGTGAAATGTGATCATCCCTTCCTAGCATCTCCCTCCGCTCTCTCCACCTCATGAGGATTTACACACAAAGCTAGAAAAAAAGCAAGACAAATGCTTCTCATTGTTTCCCACACCCAGAGAAGAGAGGGGGGTAGCAAATTTAAATCTGTCAGGCAGGCACACTGCTAACAGGGAGGCTAGATGGCTGTATTTCAGAAAGAAGGATAAACAGTGGGCAACTTGAAAATTAATTAGATCAAGAGCTAAGCCAGTGACTTACAGTTTCAGTTGGCTACATTATCATCATCCCAAATAACACTGCACTTTCTCTTCGGATCATATAAATCTTTTTGCTTTTACCAAATTTATCACACTCTCATAGCCTGTCTGATACAAATAATGAATTACTCCACAGTCATCTGAAATCTACCCCTTCTTTTGACTGCAGAAAATCTAATTCCCACTTAGTCCTGTATCTGAGGCTTCTAGCTCACTTGAGCCATTAACCATGGTGCTGACTACTAAGTGGTATTGGAGGAGTTATGGGAAATGCGCGTGCCATTAGTATCCATCAGGAGTTTAAAGTATAAGGATCTCATTTCTAATACAACACCATGCAAAATTAGACATCCAGTCAGACATAAAACCTGCCTCAGGAAAGCGAGCAGCTGAGAGTAACTGACAGTCAGGATAAAATCAGCCACTGGATCCAGGGGTCACATCTGGAATTTGTCCACCAGGAGCAAGCCCTCTTTATGTGTGACTTTATCGCCCTCCTGCTTAAAAGACCAGTCCATATTCCTCAGAAAACCAGAACTTACTGTTCCAAAGCGATGCCCTCAGCATTCAACGCTATGCAATGTAAGGGTTAAACCATAAGGCATAGGAAGGAACACTGAATGCTTATTTATCTGGATGAAGAAAGACTCTGAATAGACCTCAAGGACCTTTCCTAACTACATAGAAGAACGAATTTCCAACGGAAACGCATGAATTGTCATGTACTACATCCCTGTCTACCAAGACACAACAAAGCCCTACTAAGGCACTGAATGAAGATGTTTGATCTCAGGCTTTGCCACCAACCAAGTGGAGAAGCCTCTTCCCATAAGAATGTCAAGGTGCTTTCTAGAAAGGTTCCTCTGCAGAACACAAGATTATTTTCCCCAGACGTCCCCACTGCTGTACTGATAGGTGACCTTGCACACAGTAAGCCCTTCTAGTTTAGGCTATAAGAGACAAGCACATGCTTTCTCCTGATGGCCTCATAGGAAAGTGTGAGAAGAACCGGTTTTTTAAGGCAATTAGAAAATCTAAGGTTCTCCATGTGGTGTCATTAACATTATCCCTGATGCCCACAAATGTTGAGTCCAGAGGTCTGCACGGCACTCAGAGGCTCCTTAAATCTCAGTCACTGTGAGAGGGCACATCGAGAGCTGTACACAGTGACCTGCTCATTTCCTGGCTGCTATTTATTATCTTCTAACATGGAACACAGGGCCTAAAGAGCTTGTACCAGATAGGGTGCCCCAAGGAGCAACTCTGTAGTCCCCTCCTACCAATCTGCTTAACAAATCCAGATGACACTCAACAAATGATTAGATTTTAAAATGCACCTCTGGCATTAGATGGGAGAAACAGTGTCACAGGGAGAAGAGCTGCTTGTGTAGGTTGGGCTGGCTGACCAGGGAGTCCCAGCAACCTCTGTTTGTGACTTAGCAGCTCTAGTATTACAAAGGTAAATGTAACACCAGACTGTTTATAATGTGGGCAGCAGGGATGGAACACAGGTTCTGCGAGAACTTTGCAAATCAGTCCATATCGCCAGCCCATCTTCTCCTGATTCTTCCCAACACTTTTTCTCTGCCTGAAGTTCATAACCAGAATCAACCTAAAAATGCTTCGAATTTGCAGATCAATGTCAAATAACCCAGTCACATAATTCTACATACGTATTAGTATTTTATGTGTGACTTGGAAGTATCAGCATTTCTTAAATCTGTAAGAAACGATGACGCTGGCATTATGGTTTCAGCCATAAGAGACTTGATGTAATAGCATCGGGATTTAAAATGACATTAATAGGCAGGAATCAGGGTCAACTCGATGAAATTTAACACTGGGGAAAAAAAAGGCTTCCATGCTTAAGATGTGCAAGTCTCTTAAGCACAATGTGTGAGAGTCTAAGAGTAGACAGATCTCTTAGGTGTATAGCTGGGGAGGGGGACGCTCTTAGCTCTTTTGCATTAACAGTGACTTAATTCTGTCAAAAGGAAGACTGGATGAAGTGGAAACTTCTGGTTTGGAAAGTTAGTTAATGTCAAACGATGGTTTTCTGGGACACACAAATGAAAGGATGTTCTTCTGGAGCAGACACAGGAAGGAATGTTTTCCTGAAGAAGACACAGGTGAAAGGATGTTTTGATAGAGCAAACACATGAAAAGGCCAATGAAGGAGTTTAATTATAACCCCATAGGCAGTGGGAGACAAGCACTGAGCAGTGGTTTGGTTTGCTCTGCCTCGCTATTCTTCCATAACTACATGCATGTAATAGCTCACCTTACATAGCGTTGTTGTTCTCCAACAGTAGCGATGCCACAGACAAACTCCCTAAAGAACTGCTGCTGAGGTTCCTACAGCAACTTGCTTCTTCCACGGCCTCGCCTCAGGCTGGTTGTCGAGCCTTAAAGTTTCTTCAGGCTTTAACGACAGCCGCTAGTTCATGCCTGGCGTCTACTTGCTGTAGCTGCTGATTTGTGCGTGCATGATGTCTGCCTGACTGGAGGGCTGGTCTGCAGCTAGTGAATTGTATTTGGTGTTTGCTACAGGACTGAACTGCTGAGAAAGAAGATCAAACTTGCCCCCATTGAACTCTTGCTAAACAGGTTCATTTCCCCCACATCCTTATAACTTTTCTCTTCTGCTACCTCTCCTGGATGGTGGCTAGAAGAGAGGTTGAACCCTTATTAAAAGTAGGTTTCAAAAACCTTATGCCTACAATTGGGAGTTTAAACTGTTACCATGAGAAGTCCAGTCTCATCTGGCTCCGATCTGAGTCAATCTACTCAGAGAGTCATGTGTACTTTTAGGACTTCCCAAACTAAGCACACATTTCAGAATCAAACAAGAAGAATGGGAAGGACCTAGGAGCCAAATGAAGAAATGAATGGCAGAAGGACAGGGGCAGTCTGAAGAAAGCTGATGGGTGGCAATGGTAGAGTCTTCTCATGAGGAAGAAGCCCTGGAGAGGGATTAAATGCGCTCTAGTGTCTCAAGGAAGTAAAATGTGCATTGTGCAAGGTTACACTGTCAATGTGGCATGGCAGGACCTAGAACTACCTGACTCTGCCTATCTGGGAGGGACTTTTAAGACTATATTAACTAAGCTGGAAAGACCCAACCTCATGTCCCATGAGTGAAGGTCTTTGACTGGAGAAAGCCACCCAACACGAGCATTCACCTATCCTTGCTTCCTGATGGGAGCTCCAGTTTTGAATGGAGCTCCTGTCACTACTGTGCCTGCCCCAGCATAATAGTCTGTCCCCTTAAACTGCTAGTCAACTAATCCTTTACTTTCCTTAATTTGCATTTGTTGGGCGTTTTGTAACAGCCACAAAGCAAATAATTAGTACATAATAATGAGAACATTAACAGTATACTTTCGGCTTGAGATAGGATGAATTTTTTAGCAGTCAGAGCAGCATGCACAGAGAAAGACAGGCTGGCCACTGTGAGCCTCTTCTCTCTATGAAGCTTTGCTGCTAAGAGTAGAAGAGCAAGTTCATCTCCAACTCGGAGATACAGTGTCTGCCTCAAAAGCCACGGGAGCAAACGGGAGTGGGCTCTAACTACAGTGCGTAAGTGTATATACTTTAAAATCATAATTTTAATAATAGGCACACACGCTGCTCAACTGACACATGCTTGCAAAAGTAAAATGACTTTCCTGAAATGAATGGCAGAAACAAAATTCAAACCCAGATGTAAACCTTAGCGCATGGCATTGCCTTCCGCTCTGCAGTGGATTCTGCTCTTGCAGAGTAAAACACCCAGTGGGTAGATTACAGAAACATCACGTGACTGAGAAGGACCGTCTGGAATAGAGTCAACAAGCCCCTGTTTATGCTTTACCTCTCTTGTTCACAGTCTGTGACCTAGGGAAAGTTACTGTACCTCAGATTTTTTTTCAGCCATGCACTTTTTCTCTGGTTTTGTGCTGTCAAGGCTGAATTCAAAGTCCCTATGTAGCTAAGGATGACATTGGACTTCTGGTCTACCTGCCTCTGTCTCCTAAGTGCTGGAATCACAGGCATAACCACCACCACAACAAGGTGATTTTAATAGCAATCCATCTCATACAGATTTTCTGTAAACACCCAGATAATAGTCTGTAAAGTATTTCATGAAGTTGTAAATACTCTTTACAAGTGCAATATTATTAGCGTTATTAAGGAATAGAAATTCTCTTATCTTCACCAAATAAGCTGAAAGATAGCTTTGTTTGAATTATTTTCTAACAAACTGCCAAAGTCCTGAAAGAAGTCACTTGGCTTCACTGAATAAGCACACTTTTCACTTCAGCTCTCAATCTCTAGACATGAGAATCTCGGAAGTTCCAACGTAAAGGAGAATTGAGTCTGAGCACTCAAACCACTCCATCAACAATGCCTCCAGCAACACTTTGAGGCCACAGCCATTGCTGCCATCTTTTCCAGGGGTCCAGACAAAATATGCTATGTGCAGGGATTAACACTGCCTCAGCTAGCTGTCTGTCACACCTGTCTTGTTATTTCCTGAGATGAAGATTTAAATGCTCTTCCTATGATCAATCAAAAGCCTGCTGCTCATGTAGGACATTCTTGGGTAGCAGGGACTCGTAGGTCAGAAAGGACGTTGAAAGTCTTCTAATCCCACCTCCATCTGCTACTTGTTACATTAATATACAAGCATCCAAAAGCCATCTGTCAGCAGTGAGCGTGGTAGACTTCCTCCTGGAACAGCTTGAAGTTTCCCATAGCAAAGCAGAACTCCCCAAAGGACTGATGATTGACATTTCCAAACAACCCATGTTGTTTGGAATATGTCAGGGTCTAGCAGCTATGGTAAGGAACAAAGAAAATATTTCACAAACTAACCCCCTCCCTCTCTCTGTTTTACACAGCTACAGGCTGCAAGCCTACACAGCTGTCCCAAAAGCTGGCACCTCTAAAACCCAAGACATAATCCAGATTCTTTAGCTCTTTCTGAAACTCTTGATGGAGGTTGGACTTGAAGACTTTGAATGTAAAGTCTTTTGGTAATGTCCAAATTTGGCTAGGCAAAAGGCGAACTTCAGGAGTTTGTTAAGATACAAATTTCTGAAGTTCCTCAGAAAATTGGACATTGTACTACCTGAGGACCCAACTATACCACTCCTGGGCATATACCCAAAAGATGTTCCAATATATAACAAGGACACATGCTCCACTATGTTCATAGCAGCCTTATATATAATAGCCAAAAGCTGGAAAGACCCCAGATGTCCCTCAATAGAGGAATGCATACAGAAAATGTGGTACATCTACACAATGGAATACTACTCAGTTATTTAAAAAAATGACTTCATGAAATTCATAGGCAAATGGATGAACCTAGAAAATATCATCCTGAGTGAGGTAACCCAATCGCAATAAAATACACATGGTATGCACTCACTGATAAGTCGATATTAGCCCAAAAGCTCGAATAATCCAAGATACAATCCACAGACCACATGAAGCTCAAGAAGAAGGAAGACCAAAGTGCAGATGCTTCAGTCCTTTCATAAGGGGTAAAAAAATATTCATAGAAGGAGATATGAAGACAAAGTTTGGAGCAGAGACTGAAGGAATGGCCATTCAGAGCCTGCCCCATCTGAGGATCCAGCCCATATACGTACAGCCACCAAACCTGAACAATAATGCTAATACTAAGAAGTGTATGCAGACAGGAGCCTGATATAGCTGTCTCCTGAGAGGCTCTGCCATAGCATGACAAATACAGAGGTGAATGTTCGCAGCCAACCATTGAACTGGGATTGCAGTCCCCATTGGAGGAGTTAGAGAAAGTATTGAAGGGACTGAAGGGGTTTGCAATCCCATAAGAACAACAATACCAAATAACCAGAGCTCTCAGGGATTAAATTACCATTCAAATAGCACACATGGACAGCTGCATATGTAGCAAAGGATGGCCTTGTAACTCACACAGAGGGAGGAGAAGCCCTTGGTCCTGCCAAGGCTGGACACCCTCCCCCCAAGTATAGGGGAATGTCAGGGTGGGGAGGCAAGAAGGGGTGTGTAGTTGGGTGGGGGGGAAAGGGATAATATTTGAAATATAAATAAAAAATTTATCCAAAAAATACAAATTTCTGTGTTGCTCAAAAATCAGACTTACATATGCCAATCTGGTCTTATATAGACAAGAATCACTGATGGATATCTGATTTGCTGGCCCCATACAATAGTCAGAGTTGGATGACGATCCTAACACATCATCACTACTGTACTGCTTCAGCCAAGAAAATTTGTCATTCAGTATATAGGGCTTGAGGCCATGCCCAAGGTGGAATTTGAAATTTGCAAGTGAGTTGTTCCCACTCTAAGACAACATCTAAACATTTTTCTACTTGAATGATACAGAGGAAAGACTAGAAAAACAATAGAAAAGGAAGAAGAATCTTTCTGGCCCTATCTTTTATGAAGTATACAAGGAAATTAGAGTTCCCCTTTCTTTACCCATTAGCCACTGTTACACAGATAATGAATAGAGAGGTTGATGACTGACAGACAGACAGACAGACAGACAGAAGATGAAAGCTAGACAGACAGACAGACAGACAGACAGACAGACAGACAGGGCCATATATAAATATATACATGTATAGGTTTGGAGAGAGGACAGGAAAGGGGGAAATGATGTAATCATATTTTAACCTCAAATTTTTAATAAAAAGGAATATAAACTCTAGTGAGATAGATAGTCTCTATTTGTCCCTCCAGGTACATTTTGGCTTGTCATTGCCTTGCTTTCCAGGTCAGGAGTCTGAGCCTTGGATGTCATTCAGTTCCTCTCTGCCAAGGTCTCAAGTGAGTCAAAGCAAAAGTAAATACCATTAGGAGGGAAGGAAGGACTGAGGCTGGGCTGAAGGCAATAAATAGACAGGGGGCTCATTGTGGTAGTCTGGTACACAGCACACAATACTAACTAACCATTGGTTAGTGCTTCATGGGGTAGATGTCCCATGGAGAAGGCCAACTACAGTGAAGAAGGTCCTTCTACATCACTGCTATTCAGTGTCTCTTTGTCTCTCAGCTGCTGTCTGTGGTCTTCCCAATATAAATGTGTCAATACAAACTTGGTTGTTTTTTAATAATGTTTACAGAGAGGACAATGCTTATGCCTTGACTTCTGCTCCGCTGCATGTACTCTGACTGAATTATTCATTTAGTTCGAGGCTGTTTCTTTTAAAAAGTAATCATTGTCTTCTTGAATGAAATTTTTGTTTTTCCATGCTATCAGTCCTGTCAGACTTTAGAAGTTCAGTCACCAAGAAGAGCAAAGCAATTTAGATAAAATTTCCTGTTCTGAAGGAAGACTTTGTTATTAAATGTGAGGTATTCAATAGTAACTGCCAGCTGTTTAATCAAAAAGTTATTGTTCATTGTAGAGGGGAAAAAATGGAATCTGGAAAACAATGGGCTACAACTCGAAGCTCGGGAAGTGTCTGATGAAGTTGCAAACTCCTTTCAAACTCTTTTCGGCATTTAAACTATAATGGCCCATCTCTGATAAGGCATTCACAGAAAATCACAAGAGAGATCACTGCAAAGGCCAGATCTCTACTCACTTGAATTGCCCCATGTCTTGGTGACCCCTGTATGTTCAGACTACAGGGTACAAGTAAGAGTATTTTTAGACATAAGATAAGCCTATTAGGGACACACGAGTGACTCCTTTAGTGCCCAAGACTAAAATAAGTAATAAAAGAAAAACCTAGGCCATGAAAGGAGGAAAAATACTAGTAAGAGAAGAAGGTTCTGAAGGACAGTTATAAAGCAGAACAAAGAGTCAGAAGGGCTCTGCTATAAATTCTAGGCTCAACTGATGTGGGATGTGGCCTTGAGTAAACCATGCTACCTCTTTATATAAGCCACACCCCTCTCTCTCTCTCTCTCTCTCTCTCTCTCTCTCTCTCTCTCTCTCTCTCTCTCTCTCTCTCTCCCCTCTCCCTCCCCTCTCCCCTTCTCTCTCTCTCTCACACACACACAGAGACAGACAGACAGACAGACAGACAGACAGGCAGACAGGCAGGCAGACAGAGACAGAGACAGAGAGACAGAGGGAGACACAGGGAGACAGAGACAGACAGAGGGGGGAGATGTAATCAGCTGAAGTTACTCCACTTGATCTCTGCCACTTACTATCAACACTTTTTAAGTAACGTAAGAGTGTGTGGGGAAGTGGATCAGATGTCAAATGGTTCAGCACTCAAATCAAGCACTGCATGCCATAAAATGTGGAGCTCCCTTTGTAATACACATGGGATAGAAAGTGCGTCTTCCCGCATGCTCTACGCCTCCCTCATGTACACCCTGGGACACAACCAGAAGCTTATGTCCTGGTGGACACTGTTCTTACACAGTTCTTACATGCCTTGCCACTGCCTGGACCTAACCCAGTTCCTGCTGCAGAATACTTGCTCAAGAACAGTGCCTTTTTTCCCCCAGTTATTTTTTGCACTTGGCACTCCTAGTATGTTATTCTGGGTATTTCTATATACAACCCTCTCCCTATGACTGTACAGTGGGTAAACAGTCTTATTCCTTCTGCCTCGTGCATAGATCAATCATTCATCATCCAAATGTTTGGAACTGAATGATATTGTGTGAATCTTAAAGAGTCAGACACAGGAAGGGCAAATGCCACATGTTTATTTGTACGTGGAAGCTAAAAATAAAATGTCAAAATAAAAGAGACTAATGGAGTCACTACTAGACGCTCAGAAGGGGAGGCAGAGAGCAGAGAGCAGGGATATGGAGAATGGATGCCAAAGCATAAAAGGAAAAGGTTTTTCCTATAATCACTATAGTTCAATGTCCCTATAATCACTATAGTTCACAAAATCCTGTCGTATAGGAGGATTGGTGGCCACCTCTGCGTGAATGCCATGGCCTGTACAGCCACAAAGGCATCTCCTGCAGAAGGACCTAAATGAGGACTGCCTGAGAGACCAAGGATTGCTGATACAGACAATGCCAGCCAATTACAAATTGATGTTTAGAAGAGATGTTTTCTTGGGACCAATGGGGCAGAGGATGGAGGGTATTAAAGGAGCTTGGAGCAGTGCTCAGATGAGCTTGCTACCATGTTTCTCGCCTGCTCCTGGAGTCTGTATGGTTGATTCTGCACCGTCGCCTCCAACCCCCAAGGGCAGATAGGGTCAGGCAGTCAGTAGTCCAGGGCACAGGCAGCAACGTATTTTATAAAGAACTAAACAGGAGGGGCTCAAAAGTTCTAAAATAAAGAAATACGGTCCAGTAATATAGGTCACTGGGTAAAGGTACTTGCCACCAAGCCAGACAAACCTGAGTTTAATCTCTTGAACCTACACAGTGTAAGGAGGGAACAGACCCCTGTAAGTTATCCTCTAATCTCCATGCACACCCCATGGCATGTAAGTGCCTGCTCCCATGCACACACAAACACAACATCATTTTTATTAAAATTAATCATCAGCAATACTTTGATTTGATAAGTACTTGTTACATACGTATGTATTAGAATCTTTTGTCTTATCAATAGGTACTATTATTATGTTTTTTAAAAAAGATAAAACTTTTAAATTGGCCTGTTTGTATTTTCAAAACTAGATAGATGGAAAAGTTGATGGCTGATGTCTGAAAGAGGAGTATGGGGCCTCTGAAGAGTTGGTTACTTCACAGTCCATCTCCCTGAGCAAATGGAAGTTACATCTACATTGCCCTGGCTGCTCTGTCCTTCCTCTATCTCTTCATATGGACTCATAAACAACTCTCTTACCATAACACCCACTGGTTGGGAATCCCTCGGCACTTAATGCTAATACTCAAGGTATCCTGCAAGTTTAAGCACGTGCAACTTTTAGAAGCTCCCCATGCCTTCTGGTTTCCATCCTTCATGCATGTTGGTCTCTGAGTTGGTTTCTTTTTAGCCTATCAGTGGCTGTGTGAAACACCAAGACTCCACACGGCTGTCAACTCCAAAGCTCTTCTCATGCTATCTGACTTTTATTGAAAAAGCCACTTTTGTCTTCTTTTGTATGATGCTATCAAAAAGTCTTAAACCAATCTGACAATTTTTTTTGCTTTTTCTTTTTCAGTATTTGTTTAAACTTTTAAGTATGACAGTTTTTATTTTGAGTTCTTATTTTTCTCTTATTGAAATGATTTTCATTGGCTTAGATTCACATGCTAAGTGAGTTTCCCAGACTCGTGATGGGGTGCTCTGTATCCGTAATCCTTTTATTTTCCTGCATGCTAACTTCAACAGTCTTCCTGAGATGCAATTCATTTATGGCATAACTCACCTACTGAATGTGTATATTTTGACATATTTTGCTGTATCACATCATTAATTTTTAATTATTATTACATATATATAACCCAAAAAAAATGCCACTTTACCTGTGCTTAGTTGTAAGACTCCATGGCATCCACTGTGACGTATGGCCATTGCCACTAGATTCAAAACTTGACTTTCTTCAAACAGAAACTCTGACACCATAAAGGAGAATGACACCATTCTCCTACCCACCAGCCTTGAAACCTTTGTTTTGCTTTCCAATTTTGAGCATTTCTATGGATCTGCTAATTCTACATGTTTTGTTTATCTGAAATGCTCATCAACAATCCATCCTCTTTCTCCTTTTTCTCCTTCTTTTCTTCTCAGAAACTAGGACAAGACTTAACATGAAACATACTTAAAACTATTAAATGGAAGAAGAACATGTATTTCTGTCTTCTCTGTCATAATGTCCCTCAAAATACATTTGACAGATAATTCGGCATTTAGTCAGTCCCTATTGTGCACTACAACCTACTGGTCATTGTGTTAGTTTTATATTCCAAACAAGACTCTAAACTTCTTGAACTTTGCTTCCACAAGTCCTATGGCTGGTTGGGATGGATAATTGACAAATGCTTTCTTGGCACAGTAAATATGTGAACTGTCTATTAACCACTCTGCAAGTTAGAAGATGAATCAGGGGACAGACCTAGAGCAGCCTTCCCATGCCTGGCCTTTCCTCCCTATCAATGAAATTCGGCTGCAACTCCATGAAATGAGGCAAATGATGCCTCCTGGGTTTTCTATGATACAGAAATAATGCTTTTCAATCATGGAGGCTGGTTTATAACAGCTCATAGAAGGGCAGATTAGCACTCTTCCTCCTAATTTCCCCCTTCTTCACCAGAAGAAGCACTTCAAAAACAGCAGCACTTATAAATAAATAAATAAAAAATAAATAAATAAATAAATAAATAAAAAAAGTAAAAAGTAAAGAAAAAATTAGCAACATGGCTGTTCTGGTAAGAGATCACATTCAAAAACCTTCTAGGTCTGTGTGATCCAGCTGCAATGACACACCTTTAATCCCTCTCGCTGAAATGCAGACACACTCTTAGTATCATCCACCTTTAATCCCAAACAATGACATCTAATTGAGGAACAGACAAAGTAAGGAATCAGAGGAAAATTTGGCAGAATGAGTCAGAGATAGGATAAGGCCAACTCTCAGGAGAATAGCACAGGAAATAGAGGCTACTTAAGAGTAATGCAGGGGAAGAGAGAGAGAGAGGTAGTCAGAATCTGAGTCAGTCAGTTTGGTGAATGCAAGGCAGTTCAGATCAGTTGAGTGTGTGCAGTGGCATTGATTTCAGTTCCATTCAGCGCCTGCTGCAGTCAGTTGAAGCCAGAGAATAAGAAAGATAAAGATTAGAACAAAGTGCCAGAGTTAGCTTGAGGCCAATCAGCAATTCAGTGAGAAGCCAAGAGAAGCCAGAAGGAAACAGTCAACTGGGTGAGGAGTTCGAGTCAGAACAGCTGAGTTGAACAAGCCAGCCAGAATTCACTAGAACTAGAAAGGGTGAGCCTATTCAGCAGTAAGCCTCTGGGACCACAATTACATCTGTGGAATAAAAGTTGCCTTTTCACTTCCTGTCTGCACGGCAGCTACTGTTGGCCTCACCTGATGTCGCTGTACAAAAGACTCCACCACTTCACCTTCACCATTTCAGAAAGCCAGTCATTCCCTTCAACTTGGCTCTGAGGAGGTCTGGTTTGGTTAGAACTGACAGTTCAGTGAGTCCCCCTTCTCCTCTACAACTATTTAGTATTTATGATGGTTTAACAGGGCCAAATTCTAAAGAATTGTTCACCTCTTAGTGAAGCATCAAAAAGGAGAGATTATGTATGTACCTTGCATATGTATATGTATGTGCAACATGAAAAATTCAAGAAAAAAACACAACAGTAAAAGTATGATGAGGGGAATCTCTGCACTGTGTGATCTCATGGAGAAGAAAGCATTTCGATAAAGACTCAAAGGCAGTTAAGATACAAGTCACACACAGTGAGAGATATGAAATACGAAGGAAAAGAGAAAGAGACAGAAAGTCAGAGAAAAAGGGATAGACAGACAGCAAATGGCTCATAAAAGATCCAAGAGTAGGGGTATGACACACTCAGGGTACACTAAGGCTCTAAATACCAGATGAATCTGCAGTACAGTAGGCAGGGAGACAGTATAGGAGTTTGGGACATAGAATGGAGGTGCTAGGTCATCTTACAGCAAGAGACCAGCCATGGCTCCACCATTTGCTTGAAATAAGGTGGAAGGGTCCAGGATATTTTGAGTGGAGTGTTATCTAATTCAAACGAATGACCCTGGTTGGTATCATTAAGAATGAACATGGGAGGGGTGGAATGGGGAAGCCTGCTGTAGACCATTGCAATGGCATAGGTGAGAACTGGTGAGATCTGGATGCAGATTCATAGTCAAGGAAGTATAAAAGTCATGAGATTCCAAATACACTACACAAAACTAAAATTAATAGAATTTACTGATAATTTGGAGGATATGAGTAATTAGTGAGAGACTCGGCTGACTTTGGAATTGGGACACAGTAACCCAGTGACGAATTGCATAGAGAGGGACTTCCACAGACAGCGTAAAGAGGTGACAGCCACAAGAAGATAAATAATTAATAATGAGAATTGGAACTGGGAGGGTGCAGAGCCCTCTCATATTTCAGCCTCACAGCCTTACAACTTCTCCAGTATCTGCTTCAAGCTCCTGACCTGGCAGAGTGATATAAACTCCTCTGTTATGCACGGCCCATTATAGTTCATGAGGTATTCTCTCAGCTGGCAGGGTAAACACAAGCAAGCATATGGCCACCCCACAATAGGGAAGGGGTAAAATCACAGAGCTAGAGAGTGGAAGCCAGACTGTGATCTGTACAGAGCAGAGTCCCAGTTGGAAAGAGTTATAGGCTGTGATTTGATCATTTGAGAAGATAATAATGTACATTCCTCTCTTGACAGACACCTGAGCTGACTCTATAACCTAACTGTTGTGCACAGTGCAGCAATGAGCATGGATATACGAGTGTTTCTGTTTAGATTGGCTTAAGGGTCGGCTGCACAGATGCCCAATGGTAGTCTTTATGAATCCCAGTGCACAGGTACAATGAAGATATGATACTGAAAATGGTCAATATATAATAAAAAAAATATCCTTTACACAACTAAGCGCAGATGTAGGTAAGTGTGAAGGGAGTGTTTGGTGGCCTGCCACTCTTAAAAAGTTAAGAGTGTAGCATGACCTCTTCTCTTCCTGGGTATAAAGGGTTAAAAAAATACTTGACTAGAGTCTGTGGCCTCTAACAAGGAACACAGGCAGCCATCAGATGATACTGCAGAAGTGGCCAAATAGATGGTCTCTCCATTCCTCCCAGGTCCTGACCATCTTTTCTGCTAATGCAACTTACACAATTCCATAAGAAATCCAGACAGCCTGAGAGGCCATGGCAGAGGGAAGACAGGAGGGCAAAGAATGTTACTGGAGAAGCAAGGGTAAGATACTCTACATGGGCTCCCGGCCCACTTACTCCATCCCAACCCCCTTTTCCCTGAAGGGATGACTATAGCTGAAACTTAGGCATCCTCTGCTTTGAAAGAGGTAGCTTTTTGGTTAATCCTAATGACTGTTGTCTTGCAAACACTGGGCCACCTTTTCCATGAGCTGCTTAGCAGAGATGAGCTTTAGAGAAAGCTGTCACATCATTTGCATGGTCAACAGCTTTGTGGAAACTATAGAAGTTTTATCCATTTACTACTCTAGATTGTAGCTGAGTGAAACTCTAAGCCTATCTGAGATGTCAAATTCCACTGTCCTGCTGCTCTGACTTGACTCTAGTAAAGCAGGATTCCACCACACTGCCCAGGATCCAACACACAGGTGAAGTATGGCAGGAAAATAAAAACATCAGAGCTTCTCGAGGAGTCAAGATGAGAGAGTGCCTAGGCCAGTTGTCATCAGTAAGGCTACCTCCGGCAGCTTATGGGAGAGAATACAGAGACCCACAGTCAAGTATTAGGTGAAGAGAGATTCCAGGTTGGAGTTCTCCATCAGGTACCCACCCCCCTGGGAGCTCAGGGTGGGAGGACCACATGGAAGAGAGGAAGGAGGAATTGAGGAAGCCAGAGGGGTTGAGGACACCTGGAGAGCACAGCCTGCAGAATTAACCAAACTAAGTGGGGCTCGTGGGGCTCACGGAGACTGAAGTGCGATCACAGAGCCTGCATGGATCTGTGCTAGGGCCTCTGCTTATACATTATGGTTGTTGGCTTGGTGTTTTGTAGAGGCGTCCGTCCTAGAGTGGAGATGTCTCTGACACATTTGCCTATGTTTGGGACACTTTTCCTCCTACTAAGTTGCCTAACTCAGCCTTGATGTAAGGGTCTGCATCTGGTCTGATTGTATCTTGACGTACTACGTTCAGCTCATGTTCCAGGGAGGCCTGCTCTTTTCTGAGGGGAGTTGGAGGAAATGAATAAAAAAAAAATAAAGATGAGAGAGTGCAGCACAGCAAAGGTCATGCTCTTTCCTGTCAGCAAGGACACTATGGATTGCAGCTGACAGAGGAACAATGAAGTTCTGGGGTCAGCAAATGAGAAATTGCCTGAACAAAGTGAGCAGGTAGAGAAGAAGCCAGGGGGTGATGCACCAAGAAGGGAAGAGTATCAGGGATAAGAGTAAACACAGAAGGTTCAAGGTAATCCCCAGGCCCAGAGCCATCCATCATGGTACTTTATAAGGAACACATGTCTGTGTCTCAATGGCCTGTGAGAAGATACATGCAACATCCAGGAAAAACAAGGCCAGGTTTCCAAAGAAAAGGCCTAACAAACGTTACCCTGACTGACAGAGCTAACAGACTTCCAGGCAGAAGGCAGTCTTGCCTATTGGATTAGGGCCTTTTGAAGACACCTTGACAGCAACAACAGTCATGTATAAAATTGACCTCAGACTAACCAGGCACCTGTATTATTCATCCCCCTGGTCACCTCTGCTTTGCTTAGACAAGCAAGACTTACCCTGGTGGGACTAGTGCTAGAACCAGGGCACATTATTAAGTCTTTCCAGGAATGAAGTTGAACTATTGACATGACTGTTGACAACTGATCCAAAACACAGATTCGCGTACACACACACACACACACACACACACACACACACACACACACACACACACACTTCCTCATTGCTCAAAACAAAACTTAAATTAAAAAAAAAACATTCAATTTTGTTGTTCAAGAATGCACGAACACCATGAAAGGAAAGATGATTGGCCTATGACAGAATGGTAACCCTTGTCCCTTTTGGAGAAGCATCTACAGACAATGTTGGGGATGGTGAAGCCAAAGAACACAAAGGACTTCACTGCAGTTGTCATGTCTAGGCTACAAACATTCTGGGCATACTCTTACCTAAATCTATTGTTTGTAACATAGTCTTACTCAAGTGCTATTGTTTACATCCAAGACTAGCCTTCCTGATCCACATAAACTATCACATTTAATTCTTAACATCCTGTAAAGAAGTTGTTATGGTTACCCAACTCTCACAAATTCATTTATATTAAGTATATTACATGTAAGGTTTTATGCATATGGCTAAGTAACTTGTAGTTTGTGGCAGAGGCAGAGCTGAAACTCATCTCTGCTCAACTCCAAATGTGTACATCCCTAACCATTAAGCTGAACTACCTTTTGCTGTTAATCTGATGGCTCACCTTGGACAGCAGCAGCTCAACATAATATCTAGAACAGCACCTGTACTCAAAGCACATGGGCTTAGGCACACCCCTTTTCCATCTTGTTGCTCCTATCTCAGCTACCCGCCATGGTCTTTCCTAGCTGCACAGCTGAGATAGGACATCCTGGTCCAAGAGGTTCCCAGCATCCTGACCTGTTTCTGTAGTCACTGCTGTTTGTGGGATGTATGAAATGCAAACTTCCAAGTGACTGGTGCAGCACACACTGCCAAAGGCCAATGCTGCTTCAACTATCCTACAAGAACCACGCAGTCCCATTCCTCTTAAATGTGCTTCTGCCACAGATCAAGGGTCTATGTGGCTTAGACTTTGCTAAATGAAAAGGCTAGTTGAAGAGCCATGGTGCTATCAATCTACTAATAAAAAAAAATGTGTTTGCATACTTGAAAAAAGGAAGCCCAGAGAAAGAGGGGAAAGTAGCTATTCAAAAATAACCACTTCTGCACAATGGGATTAAAGGCAAAGTGGTAGTTTTAAGTACCTTATGCTTTTGCCACTTAAAAGCACAGCCATCAAGCTTCACAACAATGGTCCTTGAGACGATGTTGATGAAACCATGCACAAAGGGTTAACCCCAGCTTCACAGGAAGCTGTGCCTGTCTGTGTACATCAGCTGCAGTTCTGAGAAACAGACTAGGGATCTTACAGTGCTGACATGTCTACCATACAAACAAGCCAAGTGACCCGAAGTCCTTCTGCACGCCACGGGGGGGCACATATCCCTTACTCTCACCTATGATTGGTTTATGCTTGTGTCCCATCTATAAATTACCACTTTCACTCCTTCACACCTGCCAGCAATCCCACCAACACAGAACACGTGTAAATTCAACTGCAGAGCAGGGAACCATGGCTCACCATGTGCTGTGAATCAGGCCCAGCAAACACCAGAGGCTGTATGTAAATCAACTGCTTCTTTGGGAAGCAGCCAATCCCCCAAATGTCAAAACAGAAAGGCTGGGATCCATCCATCTCCACCTTTCCTTGTGCTTACACACAAGGAGCGGTATACACACCAAAATTTACAGCACACATTCACATGCAGGTTCTCACTTGGCCCTGAACACAACCCGGAACACGGAACTTAATATACAGACAAGGAGGGTATGACAAAGGAAAGCAAACATAACCACCACAACTATCAGAAGGCTAGGAGCGTAGCCTAGACTCAGGAAGACAGACACCAGGAGCATCCCTTCCGCTTATTCATCTATCCTAATATTTGTAAATAGCTCTGAGTAGCTCTGGTATGCCTACGCTATGAAAGGCACTAGTGGGTACGAGAGCCAGCTTTCTGCATGCTTACTGCCTACACAACGACAGACACCATTCAAATGATCACAACATATCAAGATGGCTCAGAGGACAAAGATACCTGCCACCAAGTCTGACTACCCTGAGTTAGACTACAGGAACCCACATGATGGAAGGAGAGAACTGTCTCCTACAGATTGTTCTCTATCCTCTGCATGTGCACTGTGGCATACACACACACACACACACACACACACACACACACACACACACACACACTCTAGATGATACATAAATGGATGGATTGTAGTTGACCAATATATAGCTAGAAGCATGGATGGATGGATGGGTGGGTGGATGGATGGATGGATGGATGGATGGATGGATGGATGGATGGATGGATGGATGGACGGCTATGTAAAAAGACTTGGTAGAAAATGAAAAATATGTTATATAAAGCTTGGCACTTTAGCAATGTCATGTGCAAGGATCCTAACCAACTATGCTGCATCCAAACAAAAGCAGAGGAACTTGGGACTAGAGAATCAGAAAGGGAAGCACAAAATGAAACTGGAGAGGGGACCATGAGCCAGACTTCATATTTCTGTGTAAGCTGTATTAAGGGTTCAAACATGTATAGGATGCCACTTGTAGGGCCTTTCTCTCATGGCGGGAATATGGTGATCCAGTTTGCAGTGTAAGGCCTCTATGCACCCATATAGCATTCATAAGTTTCCATCTGTAGAAACACTCAGAATTCAGGGTGCTCACCTATCTCTCTGATTAGCTCCTGCAGGCTCTAGTACTTATCTAATTAGGTACCAATAAAAGAAGCAATAACGACTAATGTCCTCCTAAATGCGGGTCCTCCGCTGCCCAACACATTATTTCATTGCCAGCAGTTTTTAATGAGACATAGCAATTACAAAGTCACCTCAAAAAATAGAGTTTATCACCTTGAAACAGAGAGTATCAAAATTTATATTGGAAGAATATAAAACCACAGATGTAACTGAGGAGAACGCTGTGAGCCACTCGCTCCACATGCGAAGAAATGGCCGAACGGCTCATTTGCAGTCAGTCATCATTGCAGATTAGGTCCCTAGCCATTACACATCCTCACTGAGCCACACACAAGGCGTACAAATCTCACAAGGGTGACGGGCCACATCAATGGGATGGTGAAATTAGGACCCTCATCCCTCCAGTTCCTAGAAGAAAGGGGTCTTCAGACCTGAAGACAATGATACTTTGGCCATCTCGAATCTGAAGACCTATTGACCTGGAATAGATTGGTTTCTTGAAGGGCGAGTCTTAGTTCAACCCAGAGATTCTCTCCTTAGAAGGCAGATCCTTGTCTGAGTAGCACATAAAGCATGGTCTTTCTTCCATCGGTAAGGATTCTATCGATGCAAGACAACTCTTCTCTCATGAGAATGGAAAGCGTTATCACATGGAGAGATGCAAGGGTAATAAGGCATAGGAAGGGAAACAGAAAAAGAGAGGACGAGTAGGAGAAGTGGAAGAGGAAGAGAACTAAGTCCTGAGGCGCACCCCAGGGAAAGCCATTGAGCTCTCTTGAGTGAAACTGGAGAGGGAACCATGAGGCAGACTTCATATTCCTATGTAAGCTGTATTAACATGTATAGGATGACACTTGTAGGGCATTTCTGGAAGAAATATGGTGATGCAGGAAGGGAGAGGAAGAGAAAAAGGGAGAGGGAGAGGGAGAGGGAGAGACTTTATGCCTATGACATCATATGCAGCATATGATACAGGCAAAGGACAGACTGGTTAAAAGATGGGCTTTGATTTTGGTCTGCTGCTGACTTTCTGTGAAGCCTCGAACAAACAACTTCTTTTCCCAGGTCTCGAAAGTCCCCATCTATAAGATGCATGAGCATCTGTCTGTCTCACAGGGCTACAGCTGAGTCCCAAGCGAAGATGGTGACCACCTGCTAAGCAGTTTGACCAACTCGGCTCAGAGTGACCAAGAGAAAAGTCCAAGTGCAACCAGAGTGGCACTGGGCCTCCGTGACTAAACTATCAAAGGATTTGAGGAGCTTGAATTATGTGTTTTCTTAGTCTTTTCCTTGCTTCTCCCTCAACCAAAGCCAGCATCTGACCTGGAAAGTGGATATTAGCAAGAGTGCACCAAGTGTCTTAGGTAAGTGCCCAGAGCTGTTTACTTCCAATCAAATAAAATCCTATTCAGGGCAATACAGGCATTCTAAGTGTCCCCAAAAAAGCCTACTGATGGGTCCCCACTTGAAGCCTGTGAGTGCACATGTGTGCGATTTACTGTCGGGAAAGTGATACACTCAAACTAATCGGCTCTAATGAGCAGGGATGCATCTTGACATTCCTGGGGAAAACTCAAGAGACAGCATCACACAGGCCCTTTAAGGAGAAGAGAAATTATTTCCACTCTAATTGCCAAGGCAAACACTGAGGTGAGGCTGTTGCTACATGACCTGGGTAAATAGATCTGAACCCCTGATGGGAGAGACGCTCACTGAGAAGTTTAAATTGCGGCAATGGGCACACCCGTCAGCAGTCTTCAGGATCAGTGCAGGAAGAACCGCACAGATGATCTTCCCTTCCTAAGTCCCTCATCCTCACATCCGCCCCCCAGCACCCCCCCAGAAGAAAAGCAGTTAAATACCAACAACCATGACTCTGTTCTCTGGCATCCAGCAGCTCCGGCTGCTCATATTTATAACATTAGTTTAATTAAAGCTTTCAGGGAGATAAATTAATTTCTTGGTGTAGAAAATCAGTTCTTTCTAATGACAACATCCGCACCTCTGGTATAGCTGGAAAACAAATGCAGCAATCGGGTATCTTTTTTTTTTTTTTCCAATTAAAATGTCCTCATGGAGCATGCAGTTTTATTCCTTGGTGCTCCTCTGTCTAACAAGTTTGAGCACAAAAGAAATAGAGAAAGCTAAAGCATAAATGTGTATTTCTCCAAGTAGAATCCCATCAGGCATATTCTCATTTGACTTCTAATTTTCTCATCTCTGCTTTTTCCTTTAAACGGATATATATATATATATATATATATATATTAAAAGCACAAGTAAAATTACAATGATAAAGACGCAAGCATTGATACTCTCTGTAAGAAAACATTTGTGTTTCTTATGGCCTGTTGCCCTCCCTTGCCCCATCCACAGAGCAACCTCAGTGACACTGTAAGGTGTGTCAAGAGGCCACATATGAAGTCACTGAGATACAAAAGGAGCTTATTTTTATCTCAATTCTAATACATCCTGGGCCTCGTGTACATAATAAAATAGCTTCCTGTTGATCCGCTGGTAGCGCCAGCCAACAAACCATTAGTTAAAGGGGAGACTGTTGTGTTCATTGTCTGCTTCCCATTGCACCTTTGGAAGCCCAGGCTGACAGCGGGGACAATGAAAGCACTCTTCTCATCTGCTGCAGTGAAGCCTTCTACCTCCTACCTCTCAATGCCACGGAGGCCACAGTTAACTGAAGACATATTTAAACCCGTTGGGGTACAAGAGGAAAAGAAGAAGGTTCCCGAACAGACAAAATTAAAAATAAGCCTGCCACTGATGTAGCTGAATACAGGGAAAATTTAAGCCTGGATCCCCCTCATGAGGTTGAAATGAATAAACCACAGGATCAAGAGATGGGAGGCTGGAGAGCCCAGTTGGAGCAAGGCATTGGAGCCCATATTATCTAGCATTCCCTAATAATTAAAAGACCACCTGCCATTCTGCTAGAACTTCGGATGCATCTGATTGGCCATCTAGCTCACTCCCTTTGCTCTCATTATTGTTCAAATCTTGGTAACTAAACAGAACCTAAGGGCTTCTTTCTCCTTCAGGATTGCAGAGAATCTTATGCTATTTTAACAATACAACTATCTCAGCATCTGCATACCACAGTACCCTGCTCTTCTCATAGGTCAGCACACTACCAGGACCTCCATACCTGGGTCCGTACCAGTAGTTACCTCCACG
This sequence comes from Rattus rattus, assembly GCF_011064425.1. Classification (NCBI taxonomy): domain Eukaryota; kingdom Metazoa; phylum Chordata; class Mammalia; order Rodentia; family Muridae; genus Rattus; species Rattus rattus. The sequence continues at coordinate 149,697,934 of NC_046155.1, forward strand.
TACAAGGGTGTCCCGGGTCTCAACGTCCCTCAGAATCTAAACTGCATGGTTAGCAGCTACCCCAACAAAGTGACAGACAACCAGTTAGAAAGAGCAAGCGTGTACGGAAGTGAATTCTGGTCTTTGCACCGACGTGCAAACCTCACAGGACAACAGAGCCCCTGCGGGTCCCAATAAGAAGTGTCCTAGTCCAGAGAGTGCTGGGTTGTGGAACTATCCAGGGTCCTGAAGGGCAATTGAAATGTAAAACCTAAAGCACCCATGTGGGTAAAATAGAATCAGGGCTGTCCAGAAGGTAAAAAGCTGGAAGTGGAGTTAAAAGTTATATCCTTTTAAGCTCTCACTATATACTTAGAGGCGTGAATCCCAGGAAATGGAAATGTGGCTCGGTGAGTAAGAGCACTTCCTGCTCTTCCAGAGAACAAAAGTTCATTTCCCAGCACTCAGCACTCAGTCAGGAAACCCACAACCATGTGTTACTCCAGCTTCAAGGCACTCTCTTCTGGCTTTTGGGGGTTCCTGAACACATGTGGCATTCAGATAGATAGATGATTGATTGATTGATTGATTGATTGATAATAGATATCTTAAAAGAAAAAGAAAACCAAAGTAAAGCTGAAACCCAGAGACAATAACTTGCCAGAGTCATATAACTTAGTCATGTGTTTCATGTCAATTCAGTCCAGCATATTTTCTGACTACCATGCCAGATTTTGAGGGAAAAACACTGTTTTGCTCATCCATGGAGTCTTTTGAAGACGCAGAAAACTGTAACAGATGATTTTACATCTCTTATAAAAACCTTAATTTTGGCTTCTGTTGGGAGGGGTAAACTCTGCCCCCATTAATAGTGGAGAAAAAAGAGAGACCATACTGAATGCTCAAAATCCTTTAAGGCCAAGCAATGACCCCCCTCATCCTGAGGCTCTCCTACCTTGTTTTGCCTCAGTCAAACATTTTAAAGTGATTCTGCTATTATAAAACCAGGCACCATTCTGCTGGACTAAGACTAGATAGCCAAGGTGAACTACTGGAGAGCCACACCTGGGAGCTGTCAGTCTATAGTAACTCTGAGGACCTGACTGGCCTCAAGCCTTCTGCTGTCCCATGACTCTGGAACATAAGCCAATGTTGCCAGAGAACTGCAAATTTGACTGAACTGAGCTTGCTCCAGCACCATACTCTAAAGTCATTTCCATACCACAAGATGTAATGACTGCAGTTTAAAGTATTCTGCTTTAACACGCACCCTCCAGCTACATTTCCACAACTCTGTGGTAAAAGAGTCACAACGGCTCCTATTTTACAAACACAAGCACAGTCCCTGGCCAATGAAAGAATGAGAAAGCTCAGCCTTAATTGTCTCTCACACTGCTACACAACTGCGTGGAATCACATTTTACAAATGGCAAAACCAAAATGAGGGTTTAAGAATTCATCTCTTCATGATTAAAAGAAAAGAAAGAAGGAACTCATTTCAGCCTGTGTTAAATCACAGACCTCGCTTCTGGAATACGAAACATGGCAGACGACTCTCCCTTCACCTTTCTTCCCCTTCTGCACTTCCAACTCTGCCTCTCCCTCTAGGCTTTCTCTCAGTTACACACATTCTACCCTTACCTGACTACGATTGGCTCCGCGATCTCTAAAGCATAAACAGTGCTTCATGTCCCACACTCACACATGGCTGACAGCTCACACAGCAGCCTGTGAAGCTGTAGAAACCACCATGCATTTCACCTGGGATAGTGAGAAGCAGAGGCTACTGTACACTCCCTCTGGAGATTCCTGGAGTTCTTCTGCCTGAATCTGATTGTCTGTGCCCGAAATGCAGCACTCCACCATGTTGTCTTGTGGCATTTCTTGAACTACCACACAGGGCTGTTTTTATATTTGAGCATGGGCACATCCTATCTTCCCAACTTTCTTGTGATTCTTCATAGACAGGGAATGCACTGTCTTAGTTTGAATGAGACATATGCCAGCTACCTGGTTTTATTTTAATGAGTTTTGCTAATGAGATGTGCTGTGCAGTTCTTCCTGTGCAAAGAATATATCAAGCAGAGAACCCATAGCTACTTAGCTTAGGAGTTTGGCTGCTTTCTGGGAACCGCTGGCCTTTGCTAGTCACCTATTCATGGCCTCGTCATACTGAAGTAGTGTTTGTATAAAACTCATGAAGCTTATCACGCAAATGGCTTATCTAAAGGAATGTGAGGTTTAACAAGACAATGCTTAGAGATACTTCAGCAGTTCTGTGGAAGATGCCATATTACAACATTTCATTATGAAACAAAATGTACATGTGTACGCAGATGCTCCTATCTTAAAAGTACTGAGAATATTCCTTAGGAACCCTGAATGGCTAGCTTTTTCTGAGTGTAGCTTTTTCTATGGTTTGTAGTGAGCTTAGTTTCAAATTCTGTCTGTATTACAAAATCAGCTGGATGGATGCAAAGGTTAGATGTGCTCTGTGTAAATAAGTAAATAAGTACTATGTTTTTCATCGAGAGTGTAACCACTGGGTAGCTGGAAAGGTCTCTCAGCAGTTATGAGCACTGGATGTATTCTACAGGATCAGGGTTCAATTCCCAACACCCACATAGAGCCTCACAATTGTCTGTTACTCCAGTCTCACAGGATCTGACACCCTCTTCTGGTCTCTGCAGGCACCAAATGCACACACAGACATATGTGTATACAAGCACAAGTATTACGTAAAAAACAAAATAGAATACAATCACTGAGCTAACTTTCAGTGATAACCAGGCTGCAAGGGTGTATGTGTGTGTGTGTGTGTGTGTGTGTGTGTTGTGTGTGTGTGTACATGCATGTGCCTGGGTCAAGCATGCTTGCTAAAAGATTGAAAATCTAGATCTTCATGACTGGTCAAATTTAATGACTTTAAATTCAGTCCCCAGGATCCTCCTAATGGAAAGAGAGAACAGACTCCCACAAATTGTCCTCTGATGTCTATATACACACTGTGGCACATGTGTACCCTCAAGTATGTACACACACACACACACACACACACTAATTAATTAAATATAGTCAATTCTTTTAAAATAAGAATGAAGAGCTGGGTTGGACTATGATCGATTCGATTGTCCTTTGGAGTTGATCTTTTTAACCAGATAGGAAGGAAGGGCGTAGACATTTGCCCATTGTAAAATGTACTGGCCAGTTCTCAGGGAATACACAGCTCAGTGGAGAGCTCTGTGGAGCCTGTTCCCTCACTGCCAACGAGCTCAGTGCCACTGACAGTCAACAGCTGATACAACAGAACTGACTTGGGCTGCCTAGGTTTTGTCAACCTGACACAAGCTCATGTCATCAGGGAGGAGGAAACTTCAAATAAGAAAAAAATGCCTCCACCAGATCGGTCTGTAGGCAAGTCTCTCAATTAATGACTGTCATGGAAGGGCCCAACTCACCTCAGGTTCCACCCCTGAACATGTAGTCCTGGGTTCTATACAAAAACAATCTGAGCAAGCCATGGAGAGCAAACCAGTAAGCAGCATTCCCTATGGACTCTGTTTCAGCTCCTACTCCCAGGTTCCCACCTCAAGTTCCTGCCCTTACTTCCCTTCATGATGGACTACAAACGGTAAAATGAAATAAGCCCCTTCCTTCCCAACTTCATTTTGGGCATGGTGTTTAACACAGCAGTAGAAGGGGACCTAGAACATGAGTGTTTTCAATTCTCTCCAATGACCAGCTTCCATCATATGCTGTCACGTCAGCCAGCTCACAGGAATCTGGTCTGAGACGAGACTGCTTCTGCTCTCCAAGTCATGGATCAGTCACGAAAAGGGGGGTGATTTAAGGGTGAACTTTCTGCTGGCTAGGGCTCTCATTCTTTTGAACCCTACACACTGACAGAGAGAGTACATCCAATAAATTTACTTGATGGGCTAACAGAACATTTAAAGTCACCAAATAAAAGAAAGAATATGGTTAACGGGGAAGATCAATAGTCACATATCCGAATCCTCATGCCGATGCCCTTTGAGTCATAGGCCTGAGTTACCACATGAGATGGGAATGAGGCACTGCCAGCTTGGCCAGCAACTATTTTTCATCAGCACATATTAAGAAGACATAATGATGTGTTTCACTGTCACAGTCATACATGGACATCACATGCCTAGAACTGGCCACTGCCCTCTCTCACTCTACTTCCACTCTTACTGACACCCCTTCTCTTCAAAACCCTGTCCCATCCTTCCATTTTAAAATAAAGGATGAAGGACTGTGTTGGACTATGAACAATTGTCCTTTGTCATTGTGACCCCGTGAGTTTTATCAGGGCTGCTCACGTGAACTTGGATAAGAGGTTATTCACAGGATCATGAGAAACTTACCAGTGGCTACACTACTGAAGAAAATGTCTTCCCTGTCCCTGCAACCATTACCTGCCAAGGGCACCTAGGGAGGGGTGTGGCTTCTAGAGTCCCTGTTCCATTTAGCAACCATTATGTGCTTTGAATTTTTTTTTTTTTTTGGAAACTAAACATAAACGTTTTCCAGAAAAATAAAAATAAAAATCTGAGTCAGTGGAGGTAAACAGCAGCCAGCCAATGAACTCATCCTCTGGTCTCACGCCAGGGCTCCAGATACGCTACCTGGAGCTGCTAAGCAGGCCCAGCTGAACAGTCAAAGCGAGTGAAAGAGTGTGAGTTTCGGTAGTCAGCAGAGAGTGTTGTCTACTGACTAAAATAGCAGCTGCCTTCCTTGTGACAATTTGTGCAATTAGCAACATTTCTCAATTCTAACCTTAAAAAAAAAAGTAGAAAATCCTTCCAGGCTAAAAATGTTCAGAATAATGCAACTGCCTGGGAAAATGTTCCATCGTTTGGAGAAAAGGAGTTATTTTAGTATTTCGTTAGCAGACAAAGCAACAGGGTTCTCCACGTCATTTCACACGGGCTTACTTTTAACTGACCTTTCCCATCTTCCTGCCCAGCCCCAGCTTTCCCCCTCCCCTTTCTACATTCGCATTCCTGTGTTCCTTATCATCTCCTCTCTCTTATGACTTCCCTTCCAGCACCCTCACCTCTAGAACATCCTGGTCTGGGTTTTAGGAGCTTGGATTATTTCACGTAAGATTATTTCCCAGCCCTCTCATTTTTTCCTGACAGTTTCATAATTCTATTTTTCTCCAAAGATGAATGCAATCTCACTGTGTGTATGTGCCACGTCGTAATTATGTGTCCATCAATTTGATGGACATCTAGGCTGTTTCCTGGCTACTGTGAATAGAGCGTCAATAACATGGAAACGTACGTGTCCCTGTGATAAGATGCTCCTCTGGGTATGTTTAAGACTGATACAGCTGCCTCATGTGGCGGCTCTGTTTTGAGTTTTATGAGAAACCCCCACACTGATTTTCATAGTGGCCATATTAGTAACACTCCTACTGACAATGGGTAACGCGTCCTCTTCCCCCACATCCCCGCTGCCACTCATTGTCATTTGTTTTCTCGATGCTTACCGTTCTGACGGATATGAGATAGAATTATCAGTGCAGTTTCAATCTGTATTTCTCTAACGGATAAAGATGTTAGACACTTTAAAAATATATTGGCCATGTATATTTCGTTTGAGAACTGTCTGCTCATCCCGTTGGTCTAGTCACTGATGTTTGGTGTTTAATTTTGTGTAGTTTGTAACATAGATGCTGCATTGGTTATTTTCTGCTGCTGGGATGAAAAGGCCAAACACAACTTGAGGAGGCTTGTATTTGAGCTTATGGTCCATAAAAGCAAAGAAGGCATAGAAGCAGGGGTTGGAAGCCAAGAGACTGCTTCTCAGTCGCACACTAAAGGTAGAGCCAGGATACAAAGTGTCAACCCCAGCACTAACATGCCTCCTCCAGCAAGGCTCGGCCTCCCAAAGATTCCATAAGCTGCCCGAACAGTGCCATTAGCTGTGGACCAACTGTTCACATGCATGAGCCTATAACAAACATTTCACATTCAAAGCACCACACACTAGCCCCTTGACTGACGTATGACCAAGATTCTCCCCCATTCTGTAGGCTTGTCGGTCTCAGATGCTTCCCTCACCTTCTACAGCATTTATGCCCTGGGAAGACTCCCTGGTACTGTGGTTTTGTCTTAATCAACAGGTTAAGTTCGCACACTATGAAGGCAACTTAGAGAGATGGTCTGACTAAGGTTAGGGAGGTTGTTTCTAGCTCAAGGTGTTGTATTTATACTTATGTGACTGAAACTAAGTCATCTGCCTTCTCTGAGCTGTTTTGATTTTTCAATCTATGATTCTAATAAAGTGGTCACTAAATGTCATCTTAAGAACTACCTAGCACGTTACCTAGACAAGAGTAGAGGTTCAATAACACAGTTCTGTTTCCCAACACCAAGTGAAATAGAGTCTATTCATTAGATTCTACGTCTTATCTGATCCTTCAAGGTCATTCATATGAACATCTAAAAGAAAAATACTAGAAACGAGCAAACTTTTGCCCCCAAGCAAGGCTCTTGACTTTCCTTATATTGTAAATCCAGTGGTAGCCATCAGTACCACAGGGCTGAGCAGTCACAGCAGACTCTCAAACAAACACAAACAACTCACAGTCAGACCTCAGCAGTGACAGCATATGCTCACAGTCAGACCTCAGCAGTCACAATAGAAACTCACAGTCAGACCTAAGCAGTGACAACATATGCTCACGGTCAGACCTCAGAAGTCACAGCAGACACTCACAGTCACACCCGGGTGCCATTATTCATCAACAGTAGCATCTCTGACAAGTCACACAATCTTAGGTTCCCTCATCTTAAAAATAACACTGACAGTAAATGGACAAGCAAAGTCCACACTCAGCTTTATATCCATCACCCTTATCCCTATCTAAACAGCGGGAGTCCAATAAGTGACAGATTGGGAGAAAAAATGAGACAGGATAAGAAAGATTAAAAATTAGAGATGCTCTCAAGGTAGAATGGAATGCACAACTGGGAGGGTAGAAATAAGTCTCTGTGACATTCACTCCCTACAGAAGCGACAAGATCACTAAGGGTAGACCAGCACTCTAAAATGTCAGAGCCAAGGTCACTCTAGGGCCAGCTTGTACCTGCTGAAGAGAACGGTCCTGTTTTGCTCACTGTATACCACTCGGTTCTCCATCCCCTCCTCCTCCTCCTCCCTCTCTTCCTCCTCTTCCTCTTCTCTACCCGCCCTGCAAGGGCTGCACATCCAATGCTTGATTTTGTAAGTCCTGGTTTCTCACAGGCTTCCATCACCTTCATCACCTTCCCCTCCGCTTAGCCAGTGGCTCTGGAGCACCAGATCATTCTCCAAGGCTAAGTGTCCCATACAAAACCAATAGGAAGAGCAGCAAGATACCCATCATCAGTAAGGACAAAAGCCGTCAATTGTGACAATGTGGCAGGATGTAGAAACTACGACGTCAAGTGTAATAATCCAGCCGTAGCAGAACAAATAGCTTAGATTCTCGCTCATTTGTGGAAGCTTAAAGCAGAATAAGAGGAAGAAGAATAAGAGGACAGAACAGTGATCCTTAGAGGCTAAGGATCAAGGGTCAGATGACACCAACATAGAAGAAATTGGTTCTAAAACTCTACAGCCCAGTGGGTTAACTTTTGTCTGCAACAGTTTGTATCTCACAATAACCAGAAGAATCCAAAGGTTCTCAAATACATCGAAATGATAGATGTGCAAGGAGAGAAAAGCTAATTACCTAGATCTCATCATAGTACATTTTATACTGCCTTGAATTATCCTGTGATTCTCCTAAATGTGTATGAACATTAGGCGTCAACCAAAAATAAAAGCACCCTCGGTCTCACCTCAGTAGGTCAGATATGGGCCTGCCGGCCTCTGTTTTCAGTAAGTTCCTCGGGTAACATTATGTATAGTTCTGGAACCAATGCTTCTAGTTGTTTTTCCTCTAAAAGAATCAAAATATATCTTTGCTTTCTAGGTCTGTTACCCACCAACTTATCTAAAAGTTCTGCTTCTGTTTGGGGCCCTCGACTTACTAATCAGCAGTAGCTTCCTATGTCTCCCTCCTGTGCTAGCTAGTCTTCTGTCAGCTAACTAACGTCATCTGGGAAAAGGGAGACCTCATTGAGAAAATGCCTCTATCAGACTGGATTGTAGGCAAGTCTGTGGGGGCATTTTCTTGGTTCATAATTGATGCGGAAGAGCCCAGCCCACTGTGGACTGCCATCGCTAGGCAGGAGGCCTGTGCTGCATGAGAACCGAGTAGGTAGCTGAGCAGGAACCTGAGAGGAAGCCAGTAAGAAGCGGTCCCTCCATGGTCTCCATTCAGGTTCTGCCTCTAGGTTCATGACTTGAGCTCCTGCCCTGGCTTCCCTGGATGATGGACTGACTGTTATGTGAACATGAGAAGTAAATAAAATCTTTCCTCCTTAAGCTCCTTTTAGTCATGGTGTTTATCACAGCAGCAGCAAGCTGTAACATCCTCTAAGATCTTATGTGTTAACCACAACCGAAAGAGTGAAAAATATCAATGGAAAAAAGAATCCATAGGAACCTCTTCCATGATTTGCCAAAATGAGGCCACGCCCAGAGCTGCAGGACAGCATTCATGTCCTCTTCCTACTCTTCTGATCAACAGGCCATGGGAATGGTTTGAAGGCAAGGACAAAGATGCCATAGGTGTGTGATATAAGTCACAGCGACAAAGACCGATGTGGACTGGGTTTGGAAGGCCTAAGAAATTTTCTCAGGACAAGAACATTTTCCATTTCCCTTCATGAACACGGGCAGGCATGTGGTGCTTCAAGACAGTATAAACTGACAAACGAGGGACAACACAGTTCCATCCCTCTGCAGATGTCACAGAGTGAGCTTAGGCAAAGGTTACATCATCTCCTGGGGAGCCGTCAAAGGAGGTGGCTACTTGTCGTTGGCTGAAACATCACTTGTGCAGTGTACACTTAGAATTACTAACTATATGTGAGTGTGAATAATCCCAATTACAATAAGACAAAACTGAAAGGCACAGAAATTACCTGCCTAAACTCACGCAACCAGCAAGTGGCCAGGGAAGAAGAAGCGAGTATCAAACTGGAACCAAAGAATTTGAGGGTGAGACACTAACTTAGCAGACATACTCTGTTAGCTTTCTCTTCACCAACGTGAGTAATGTCAGAGAATGGTAACATGTTAAGAATAGAGATGTGGACAAATGTGTGGCAAGAAGAGGGCAAGAATCTTGGAAATTTCTTGGAAACTGCTGGTCAAAAGGGATGTAGTTCTTCCACAGTCCCATGTGGGAAGCACATGATTGGTGAGTAGATCATGGAGACATGAGGCCTTCTAATCCAATACTTCAGCTCTGTGGCACTGAAGGATATCGTGAGTTCTTAAAGGTATACATGAACGGAGAAACTAAGGGTTGGTTTCATTCAGGCTGTGCAGCCCAGGTCTGTCTGGTAAAAGAACTCATGGTTCTTGCCAGACATTAACATTAGATCCGCAGGAACCACCAATAACTCAAAAACGTCTGAAAAGCATCTTGAATAGATCACATCCAACAGGTCAAGTCTCATTCAATATGGCAGACCTTGTGTGGATCCCAATGCACTCTTCTGTCCTCCGGTCTTTAACTGCAGTGCATCACTGAATCGGTAAGCACCCTGCAGCATCTTCTCATCAGACTGACACTCTGCTGCAGAGCGTCCTTGGAGCACAGGCTCTCTGGGCTTGATAAGAGAGGCTATCCCTACCATGACTGTCCTGTGTCCTGGGCCCCAGGGAGCATGCCTTGTGGCTAGGCAGTCACTTTAATTTTAACAGCATCATTGTTGAAGCTAATAATGCCTGGCCACTGCTTAGAGTTAAAAAGAAAGGTCTATTATTAGCTTCAGGTCACTAATCTAAAAGAATCTGCAGCGGGTAGAAAATTCGAAACATTGGTCCTCATTATCCAGCTGTCCTTCCACAAATGATACAGTAGAGACCAATGGTCCCCTCCTCAGCTATCTATGAGTCTGCCTGCAGATACAGACATGTGGGACAGTACTTCTCCAACCAACAACCTCGGGTGAGGTTCCACCTACCCAGGTGACAGTAGCACCCACTGGTAAGTTAGTGGGCCCCTTCTTCTACAGAGAATGGGAGGCCTCCACCATGAAAGACTCGGAAAACCTCTTTAAGAAGCTTCTGTTTTAAGTTAAGCAGAGCTGTGCTTGATGGAATAAACTAGACTCGCCTACCTCAGCAGCAAAGCTTCTCGGATTCATCCTAACATGAATAACTGGCTTATTCACTTCCAAGTGGGACGAACTCAACAATATATCACAGTTAACTGTGGTCACGGCTCCATGGAACTTCAGCCAGTGTTGAGAGCTCACTGAGGGGCAGTTAATAGTCCCTGATCTGTAATCAACCTTTGTTACGTTTGTTCCTAATCGCAGGATACAGTTTTATCTTAATGAACTGTTTTCTTATCGCATTACAGTTGGCCATTTCAGCACGCCTAATGGCCCATTCAGTGGGTTAAATGACAATTAGGGTGCCTGGTTTTGGTGCAGGGGGGCGTTCACATTTTCCCCTTCCCCATACAGAGTGAGATTTGAAGGGCAGAGTCACTGAAGATCAAAGACAAACGTACCTATTGCAGTCGACATGGAGCAGGAGGTGAGAGGCGCTCACTGACAGTGCGACCTTGTGCCATTGTCCATCTGCCATGCGGTAGGGAAGGGCCTCAGTCCTGGGCTTTCCACCATGTATGTAATGGTAGCGTATCTCTTCTCTTGGGCCACTGCTCTCCAGTTCAAAATAGCTGCACATAAAGGAACAAAGATTTTTACTCCTGGGCACCATGATGCTCATCAGAATACATTCTCATTACTAGGTTTCTTAGAATCTAAAATTACCTAAACGCAGCATGCAAAGCCGTGACCTGAACTCAAGTGTGTGGTATAGAGCCTACCCCACCTATTGCCTGAGAGCCCTTTTAAAAACACCTTGAGCTTCTGACATGGAGATCGATTGGATCCACAGTGAAGCAAAAACCTACTAGCTAATTAGCAAAGCTTAGAGCTGTGCTTCCTAAATACTTAAAAGTACAGTTCAGTGCCCTCCATCTATTGACTGAAAGGGCTTTATTGATATTTATTTTTAGAACTGCCATTTAAACTTTTCCAAGAATTAATGAGAAATGGGTTGGGCGTCTGGGATTAAAATCAACGCGAGAGTAAAGAGACAAATGCTCTCCCCACTGAGGGTAGGTGGGTGCTTTCATTGGATAGGTGATCCTTGATGATGGGGCAGGGAGTGATCGAAGCCACTCACACCTGAGTCAACACTTACAATGTCACAGTGTAAAGTGCATAACTGGAGTTCTCTTTGCCAAGATTGCCCTCCTAGTTTCCAGCCACCACTGTGGTCCGATGTGCTAGGGCTGGGACTTCCATGGGTTCTTGGGGATTTGTCCCCTGTAACTTCCAGATGTTGTCATCACTGTCATTGGCATGTGCCTGACCTCACTGCCAGCTGTGCCTTCACATGTTACATGAATGCTGCAATGTGCCTCCCATTATACCCTAAAGTACGTGTGCTGCCATCCCTCTTAAAGACGGAAGAACTGAGATTGTGACTGATAGTATAGCTCAGTCGACAGAGTTCTTGCCTGCCATGTGTTCCCTGGGTTCATTCCCCTGCACTGCATAACCCAGTGCATAAGCTGCACATGCTTGTAATTCTATCACTCAGGAGATTAAAAAAATGGAGAATCAGAAAGGCCTATGGTCATTCTTGAAAATATATGTATTTGAGGCTAGCCTGAGCTACATGAGATCTATCAGGAAAGAAGAGGTTAAAAAGGAAAGGAGAGGAGAGGGGCTGGAGAGATGCCTCAATGGTTAAGAGCACTGATTGCTCTTCCAGAGGTCCTGAGTTCAATTCCCAGCAACCACATGGTGGCTCACAACCATCTGTAATGGGATCCGATGCCCTCTTCTGGTGTGTCTGAATAAAAATATTAAAAAAAAAAAAGAAAAGAAAAGGAGAGGAGAAAGAAGGAAGAGAAGGAAGGGAGAGAAAGGGAGGGGAGGAGAAGGAAACAGTAAAGAAAAAATAGTGGGGAGAAAAAAACTGAGATTTAAGGATCATAAACATACCCCTATGCCTTTTAAAGGCAGGTCACTGGCATTTCCTAGGCACCAGAAAATGCTCTTAAGTAGCACTGGACATAAATTCAGCTAGCACTCACCTCCAGAAATACATGAGGCTCTAGAGACCTTCACCTAGACAGGGGGCAGTGTGATCCTTGTAGCTGGAAGGAGCTACAGTTTTCCTATAATCCACTGAGCTGAGCTAACTCAAGCTTGACTATATTAAGTCGGAAGCACAAATTTCATCACTGATGAGAACTCAATGCAGCTACCATGAAAACCAGACTCTTTGGCCATGACCCAAACCATGCCAGAGAACAAACAAGCATTTCCTGCTCATCTCACAAAGATCATTCCCACAGGAAGCATAGACTGGAGACCACCTTGCAACCACCTCACCTCCAGCAGCACAAGGGATCAACCCTAAGAGATTACTCCTACCACAGAAGCCAGTTCCTATGCCTAGGGTCATGCTAATTAGATATAATTGGTATGGTACATATTTTCAAAGAGAAGAAATTCCTTAATATTTATTTAAAAATACTTAAATTTCTTCAAAGTTTTAAACATGGTCTAGAAGAATAAAACTGAAGAACCTAATTCAAGACACTGTAAGTACTCGGCCATTCATCAGCTCATTAATTCAATGTGTCTTTAGTGAGCACACAGGGAGGAGATAAACATGATCTGAAGTATAGATCCCTCCATCAAGACGCTCTGAGACTAGTAAAGAATGCAATGAAATGTGTTCCTCCCCATTATAAACCAGACAGTGGCCTAGAAGTGGCCAAGGAGGAGGTTAGGGAAGCTGTAATGTTACCAGCGAACACTTCATGCTGGGAACCTGCCAAGTACATTTTTACTAAGACTTTGCTGTGGGTTCTCCCATGGCCAGACACAGAGCACGCCTATCCCCAGGAGGAAGCTCTGGCTGAGAAAAGCACCTCACCGAGGGCCGCATGCCCATCATGTGAAATCTCTCGATTATTTTGACCAGTAAGAGACTCCTGGGACAAAGGACCTGACCTTGAAAGGACTTCAGTCAATGACAATTGGAAATGTTCATCAAGATGGCTGATAGGATCATTAAGAGAGGGGTTAGTGCATTTAGCCAGATTCAATCACTGTTCCTGGGGTTACGGCCTCATTGAGCAAGTGCTTAATGTGTTATAAATAGATCATTTAAAGATCTCTTCACATAGCGCCAGAGTAAGTGGTTGCCTTGTGATAATCACAAATATGTAGCTATGAGAAGAGAAGCCTTCACAGTGACCACTTGTACCTCTTCAGGGCCTTTTCTCACGGCGCCACGCATTCCCTCAGAGGCGATGCACTTCAAATGACATGAATACAACTCAAGATGACATGTGCGTGCAAAGTTGTTAGCTAATCGCTGAGGTGGCCCCAGGGATGACAGAACCACTGGACAGCTAAGGGGCACCTGGGTCAAACTTTCGCAAAGACTGAAGGAAACAGCAGTATGTCCAGACAGTGACTCTCCAATGACAAGGACATGTGGCATAGTCTTGACCAACCTGCAGGAGCCAGTCACTGATCTAAGGGCTGGGACATAGAAAGTGCACACCATAATCTATGGTAGAGTGCTCCCAACCGGCTCACGTGTTGAAGGATTGGTAACTTGTTCTTGGAGCTAACACGGGGCTATGGCCAAGTCAATGTATCAATCTGTTGATGGATTTCTGTGTGTGCCATTATTGGACTCTGTGTGTGTGTGTGTGTGTGTGTGTGTGTGTGTGTGTGTGTGTGTGTATCTGTGTCTCTGTGTGTCTATATCTGTCGTATGCATGTGTGTGTGCTTGTCTGCCTTTCTCTCACATTTTCTCTGTGTCTGTGTCTGTCTGTCTGTCTCTCTCTCTCTCTCTCTCTCTCTCTCTCTCTCTCTCTCTCTCTCTCTCTCTCTCTCTCTCTCTGGAACTTTGTTCTGTGTGCCTATCCTCCCTACCTCTCTTTGTGTCTATGTGTATGTATGTCTGCATTTCTTTCTGTGTTTCTCTCACTGGCTTTTTCTCTGTATCTTTGTCTCTATGTGTCTATCTCTGTCCCTCTTTGTATATCTCTTTCTCTCCAATGACTATGTCTGTATCTCTCTACTTCTCTCATTCTCACCCTTTCCCAGCCACCATGAGCAGCCAGACTCCTTCATCACCTGAATCCACTGCTTAAATATAGGACACAGCAAAGAGTCAGCTAACATAGATGGAAACTTGTCAAACTCTGAGCCCAAACAACCCCTTTTTTCTGTCACTTGGTCACAGTAATGAGCTGGGGGACTGACACATGTGGTCTACATCCCAGCAGTCTCAGGTCACACCCCTCCCCACCCCAAGGCCTACTGAGTCGGATTCTACATTCCAGTAAGACTCCCAGATGATTTTAGACCACCTAAAAGTTTAAGATGCTGTGCAGTGGAATGCACTGCGTACACTTCCTGTCCAGATGTTCACCACAACGGGGCTCACCACAAGGGTGGCAGATGTTTGAAGTTCCATGGTTAGGTGGTGACTAGCAGCCATTGGCTGCTGTGGGAGCAGAAGGGTGGTAGAAACAAGCATGAGGGAGTGGCTCATGAACAGTCCAGGCCTTTCAACCCTTACTCCTCATGCAGAAGAGCGTTCTGAGAGGCTGGAAAGGACAACAGCTCTGAAATGAGAACACATCACCAAGGAGATGCTGTGACTGCACTTCCCTAGCCTTGGACGTCCATCTAGGGTGCTGTTCCAAGGAACACCACTCTCAGAACAGCCTTTTACCTTACAGATATTTGCAAACAGTGATGATATACCTTCCTAAAGTAGTTGTTTCTTTTTTTTTCAGGCCAAATATCCTCCTGTATAGTCCTGTATCCTACCTAGACTGTTCCCCTTTCTAGAAAATGATTCTTCTTTATTCTTCTTTCTAGACACACCATCAGATTGGTGCTGATGCTTCAGGCATGGTCAAATGAAACCACTTGGTACCTCATCGATATAGAAAAAGGAATGAGGTCCCCAGTGCAAATGTCTTCAAGAGCAGAATGGTGACATTATCCTTGCCTTGCTCTGGGCCATGTGTGGCTGTGATTGTGCTCTAATGTTTACACTGACTTTCTCATCAACTAACACCCTGAGCCCTTTCACCCAAAACTCTGTGAAGACAAATTCTTTCCACTCTGTATTTCCATAGATGAATTTTAAAATAGAAGTTTTGCCTAAATGCTAGGCTTCATCTGCATAATTCCCCAAGGGCCACCCTGCAGTATTAGGCACAACCAGTTCTCCATGAAGAGAAGTTTAATTTCATGGGCCCATATGAATTTCATGCTGTTTGAAAATAAAATTCAAGAAGAATAATTCCAAATAGATTGATCAAGGTCACACAAGACATTTTTATTGAAACGATCATGATTTTCTCCAAACTATACCCCATCTAGAGATTTTAAAAAAATAATCATTATCATCTTAATTATATTTATAACCACCATAAAATGCACCTCTTGAAGTGTCTGTGACAGTTTATCTAGAGACATATAACCAAGGAAGTGGGGAGATTCCACTCTAAGTGTAGGAGACATCATTTCAGGCCTGGGGTCCTGGTCACTCACATCTATGCTTCCTGACTGTGGACTCAGTGAATCCAGCTGCCTCAAGTGTCTAGAGACAAAGTGTGGCCGCACCTTTCCCTGTCAGGAAAGTCTGTACCCTCTGCCTGTTAGCCTGCCTTTGCCTGTCTTCCTTAAGTTGTCTCTGACAGGCATTTTGTCACAGCAGCAACAACAAAAGGAACTGAAGCCTAGTTTAGTGGTACATGCCTTTAATTCCTTCGCTTGAGAGGCAGAGGCAGGAGGATCTCTGTGAGTTTAAAGCCTGCCTGGTCTACATACACAATTAAACTGTCTCTCAAGTTAAAAAAAAAAAAACTTGGTCAATACCAGAGATTGCAAAGGTAGACATGTTCAAAATCTTAGAGACCTCTGTTGGCAGGGGATACAGAAAGAAAGCAGGGAGGCTTGTTCTAAGTGGCTAGTGTCATTTTTTTTAATGAGGAGCAATAAGGAGTATCTTAGAAAGATATCTTGTCTGGTGTTCTCCTCTCTATGAGATCTGTACATTGCCTAGATAAAAATCTACCAAAAAGAGCTCTGGTGCCGTGTTCTGTGCCTGCCCATATTCCAACAGTAGCCTCTGTGCCTGGACAAGTAACTGTATTCTGGGGATCAGAGTAGGAGGTCAAGGCAGGATGACCTTAAAAACAAGGCTGCACCCCAGCCATGTTTACCTCCAACAACATCGTCAAGGCTAGCAGAATACTAAAGGCCTGTAGCCACTAATCTACTTCCTGTATGAGGCCACCACATGTGTAGACAAAGTCCCTGAGTGAAGCATTCCTAAATCCTACAAAAAGCCCAAAGTACATAAAAGAGAAAATAGTTTCTCAGAATTGCCCCTATAGTTCCATTGTAAACCCTTAGTCAAAGCTAATGCTAGTCAACAGTGTGTTCCTGGTCCATGCTACTTGCTGGAGGCTTGTGGGAGGACTCGGGAGAACTGGAGGATGGAGTGAGCCTGAAAATGACTGTATGGGTGAGAGATACCATTCATCACAGAAACTGATGCCAAGCCGAGAGCTCAACATGCTCAGTAAACATGCTCAGACATACTAAACATGCTCAGACATACTAAACAGGCTTAGACATAATAAACATGCTCAGACATACTAAACATGCTCAGACATACTAAACATGCTCAGACATACTAAACATGCTCAGACATACTAAACAGGCTCAGACATACTAAACAGGCTTAGACATAATAAACATGCTCAGACATACTAAACATGCTCAGACATACTAAACATGCTCAGACATACTAAACATGCTCAGACATACTAAACATGCTCAGACATACTAAACATGCTCAGACATACTAAACAGGCTTAGACGTTTCGAGAGCAGAGAGAAGCACAAGAGCATGGATTTGAAGAGAAAGGCAGAAAACTGTGAGAAGCCAAGACACAGAGCTAGTACGACTCAGAGACAAGAAATGCAGGAGACACAGTTCCTCTTGACCACAGAACAGATGACAGAGAAGTTACATTTCCCAAGGGCGACCACAATATCCCTCTATCATATGTCCATCTCATAAAGCCATTGCAATACCCCTCTCTCAGAACAAAAAGGGCTCCTGTAGGGTCTGGGGGACTATGGAATGCTTGGTGACAAATGTAGAAGGCAAGTTTTGATCCTGTGTACCAGAATGCTTGTGCTTGAAGCCCCCAGTCACCTGCTAAGAAACCTAAGCATCCTGAGGGCACCAGGATGGGAGGAAGCCCAAGCCGCATCAAGGAGGCATCAGCCAGATGCTCTTGTTGACAAAGAAACTGGGACATCAGCCAATAACTGATATAAACCAGCATGGAAACTCCACTGAATGGCTTCCCTCACTACCTAATCCCAACAGGTAGAGTCACAAATGTCATGATAAGCCTTCTTCTCCTCTGGGCTATGTCCAAATTCTTAACCCATAGAACCTGTAAGCATTAAAAGTTTGGGGACCATTTTTCAGATATTAAGAGAAACTGGAACACTCTGAGTGTAAGTATACATACTTTTGACCTTTAAAATTTGAAATTCTAATTCAGGTCTGTCTTTTCTAAATGCCTGAGGTCTCTGGCCAGATGATTAGGTGTCAAAGTGATGATTCTCTAGTCCCACAGATTTATACCTGTGCGCTTTCTTCTGACTTATAAAAGCAAAATGGACAGTGTGTTTTCAGTGTGCAGATAAACCACTAATTTTTGCAGGTTAGTTATTAAATCCATTTATTGCAACATTTTGGTAGGGTCGTTATGTTCTTCTCTGTAGAAAAGCACATCACTAGCAAACAATGGCAGCCTTTGAAAAAGAAATGTTCTGTCATGTTCAACACTGCGGAAAGAAATAGAGAGTATAACCTGAGTGGAATAAAACAGATACCAAAAGGACAGACACTGCTTCTTCACACGTAACAGAAGGAGTAAAACAGTGTTTGTGGAGGCTGGGGGTTGACTGAAATGGGGAGAAGAAGGGTCAAAATCTTGGAATGGGGAAAACAAGAATATTCTTTGTTTTTTTTTGCACCTCAAGATGATGTACCAATGATCAACACTACACACTTCAAAATTGTTTTAATTTTTTTTCAACTGCCCTCACTGAAAACACATTAGGTTTTTGAGGCTCTAAACAGTACCAGTTAGACAGTAGCCTCATCTAATCACTCTGTACTGTATTCACAAAATATAACATTACTTGGTATCCCAGAAATGTAAACAATGATAGGTTATCAACTGAAATAATAAATTATTGAAAAGTGTGGTATTCAAAAGCGATCTACAGATTCAATGCAATCCCCATCAAAATACCAATCCAATTCTTCAAAGAGTTAGACAGAACAATTTGCAAATTCATCTGGAATAACAAAAAACCCAGGATAGCTAAAACTATCCTCAACAATAAAAAAGGACTTCAGGGGAATCACTATCCTGAACTCAAGCAGTATTAAGAGCAATAGTGATAAAACTGCATGGTATTGGTACAGAGACAGACAGATAGACCAATGGAACAGAATTGAAGATCCAGAAAATGAATCCACACACCTATGGTCACTTGATTTTGACAAAGGAGCCAAATCCATCCAATGGAAAAAAGATAGCATTTTCAGCAAATGGTGCTGGTTCAACTGGAGGTCAACATGTAGAAGAATGCAGATGGATCCATGCTTATCACCCTGTACAAAGCTTAAGTCCAAGTGGATCAAGGACCTCCACATCAAACCAGACACACTCAAACTAATAGAAGAAAAACTAGGAAGCATCTGGAACACATGGGCACTGGAAAAATTTCCTGAACAAAACACCAATGGCTTATGCTTCTAAGATCAAGAATGGACAAATGGGATCTCATAAAACTTTCTGTAAGGCAAAGGACACTGTGGTTAGGACAAAGCGGCAACCAACAGATTGGGAAAAGATCTTTACCAATCCTACAACAGATAGAGGCCTTATATCCAAAATATACAAAGAACTCAAAAAGTTAGGGAGACAAATAACCCTATTAAAAAATGGGGTTCAGAGCTAAACAAAGAATTCACAGCTGAGGAATGCCGAATGGCTGAGAAACACCTAAAGAAATGTTCAACATCTTTAGTCATCAGGGAAATGCAAATCAAAACAACCCCTGAGATTTCACCTCACACCAGTGAGAATGGCTAAGATCAAAAACTCAGGTGACAGCAAATTCGAGGATGGAGAAAGAGGAACACTCCTCCATTGTTTGTGGGATTGCAGACTGGTACAACCATTCTGGAAATCAGTCTGGAGGTTCCTCAGAAAATTGGACATTAAACTGCCTGAGGATCCAGCTATCTCTCTCTTGGGCATATACCCAAAAGATGCCCCAACATATAAAAAAGACACGTGCTCCACTATGTTCATCGCAGCCTTATTTATAATAGCCAGAAGCTGGAAAGAACCCAGATGCCCTTCAACAGAGGAATGGATAGAGAAAAATGTGGTATATCTACACAATGGAATATTACTCAGCTATCAAAAACAACGAGTTTATGAAATTTGTAGGCAAATGGTTGGAACTGGAAAATATCATCCTGAGTGAGCTAACACAATCACAGAAAGACATACATGGTATGCACTCATTGATAAGTGGCTATTAGCCCAAATGCCTGAATTACCCTAGATGCCTAGAACAAATGAAACTCAAGTCGGATGATCAAAATGTGAATGCTTCACTCCTTCTTTAAAAGGGGAACAAGAATACCCTTGGCAGGGAAGAGAGAGGCAAAGATTAAAACAGAGACTGAAGGAACATCCATTCAGAGCCTGCCCCCACATGTGGCCCATATATATACAGCCACCCTCTGCAGAAGTGTAGATCGCTCCTGAGAGACACAGCCAGAATACAGCAAATCTAATGTCAGCAGCAAACCTCTGAACTGAGAATAGGACCCCGTTGAAGGAATCAGAGAAAGAACTGAAGAGCTTGAAGGGCTCGAGACCCTATATGTACAACAATTTCCAGGGACCAAGCCACTACCTAAAGACTATACATGGACTGACCCTGGACTCTGACCTCATAGGTGCAATGAATATCCTAGTAAGAGCACCAGTGGAAGGGGGGCCCTGGGTCCTGCTAATACTGAACCCCCAGGGAACTAGACTGTGGCGGGGAGGGCGGCAATGGGGGGGGGGTGGGGAGGGAACACCCATAAGGAAGGGGGGAGGGGATGTTTGTCCGGAAACCGGGGAAAGGGAATAACACTAAAATGTATATAAGAAATATTCAAGTTAAAAAAAAAAAAATTGGATTGTTCATTTTTTTTTTTATTTGACATGTATTCTGGATAATATTGGGTGGATCTGGGAAAACTTGGGGGCAGGGTGAGTATATTCAAAATGTGTTACATTTCCAAAAAATTAATAAAATATAATTTAAAATAAAAAAAAAAAAAAAAAAGAAAAGTGTGGTATTAATACACCACTGCATTGTTTCTAACACAAGCTTGTCGGGGGATATAAAGTAAGCATATAGTGAATTCTTGGCTGTCTTTCTTCCATCACTTTTTTCAAGCCCCAGCATCTTGGTTTCAAGTTTCATGATTGCTAGAATGAGGGACTACCTTGGTAGCCTCTTCAAAACTGAGATGTGGTCCCTGGATTCAAGTCTCAAATGCCTTCCCAGTCTTCAAGATGTTATCTGATTGGTTGACATTGTTGTTCTTACGGGGTTGCAAGCTCCTTCAACTCTTTCAATGCTTCCTCTAATTCCCTCCGGGGGCGGGAGGGGGGTCCTGTTCTCAGTTCAGTGGTTTGCTGCTAGCATTAACCTCTGTATTGGACATGCTCTGGATCTATATTCGGTCCCTTTCAGCATGCACGTTTTAGCTTCATCAATCTTATCTAGTTTTGGTGGCTGTATGTGTGTGTGTGTGTGTGTATATATATATATATGGGTCACATGTGGGGCAGGCTCTGAATGACCATTCCTTTACTTGCTGCTCTAAACTTTGCTTCCATATCCCCTCCTATGGATATTTTTCCCCTTTTAAGGAATGGGAGCATCCACATTATGGGGGAGGGGGAGTGGAGGGAATGGGGGCTTATGGACAGGAAACCAGGAAGGGGAATAACATTTGAAATGTAAGTAAAGAAATATAGCTAATAAAAATTTTTTAAAAAGATGTTATCTGAGTTCAAGAAAAGGATGAAGGTAAACAGATAAAGTTCTAAGTACAGCAATGTGCTGTAGAAAGGGATTCGACACCGGAAAGCATAGCCCAGCAGTAGGGCAGCCAGAGAGCCTAGCCCTTTCCCCACTGGGCCATGCCCTTCCCTCTGTCTGTGTCTTCACTCAGTAGGAAAGTAAACATCCACTCCACAGTGTGCTTAGGACAAAATGACATCGGTCTGTAAGCCACCTTACAAGGCATCCAACGGTGCTTAAGATTTCTTATCTCTTTCTATGCCCACAGAAACAAGCAGCTCAGAGAGAACCAGGAATGCACCCAACCCCTTTCCATAGGAGGGAAGCTTGTATGCTTTTCCCTTCCTGTTTAGCTATGACCTGGTGATTTTATTTGTTTTGTAAAGTTACATATTGGTTCTGTACTCAGCGCACTTAGCAAACAGCTAACGGAAGATTAACAGTGACAATGACACAGCATCTGTTACCAAAAACACAACACTCGCTGCCACATGAAATGCAAAGTGAGCCCTTTACACCCATTCAAAAAGGTTTTATAACCAGACTTCAGGAACCATGTGGAATCAACCTGGCTGTGCCTACTAGAGTGATGGCTGACTTGCGCCTTCTCCAACATGAAGACCCAGAGAAGACTGAATGTTAGGAAGGTAATACAGAACAAACTTTTGCATAAAGAAATCTAAAATGACAACAACCAATGAGATCACCTACCGTGATCATGGAAGGAGATTTTGTTTCCTTCCTAATGGTCAATGTTTGCCAAGAACACCAAGTTGAAAATGTTTATTAAGGGACCGAATCTGAAGCAGAGAGCTCGCAGTCTCACTATTTCGCTTTACATTAAACAGAGGTGTATACAGCTCTGAGCCTCCCAAACTCAAGATGGGAATGCACGTAATTTAAGACGCGAGCAGAAACAAATCAAGGTGGCTGTTGGCATTGCTGAAATTGTCGTAAGACCCACCTTCTCTAGTTCATTTACTGCAGACTTGACGAGAAGGTGAGCCTGGGAGATGGCCTAACAGCCAAGGCCCGCACTGAGCAACGCTGACAATGAGTTCACCTCAGAACCTCTGTGGAGGTGAGAACCAGCCTACCCTTGCAAGCTGTTCTCTGACCTTCATACATGCACTGTGACCCATGTGTGCCTTACACACACACAAACACACACACACACACAACACACACAATCATACATACAAACATATGATACACATAACACTTGCATGCACAAACATGCATACACCTCCTACACACATGGCAATGAAATCTTTAAGATTTTTAAACTGAAAGAACATTATTATCCTCAGACAATACCCTTTGACTGTTTTCACGGTTTTAAAAAAATGAAATTCACAGGTAGATTGATGCAACTAGGAAAAAACTATCATCCTGAGTGAGAGAACTCAGACCCAGAATAACAAATACGGCATGTATTCACTGATATGTGAGGGTTAACGTTTTAACTCATTGATAAGCAAGCTACGAACCACAGAACCACAGAGGTTAGATAGGGAGTAAGGGTCTGGGAGGGGGATCTCCCTAGGAAGAAGAGGAGATAGGATGGTTAAGGACGGATGAGTTTGAGGGAGTGAACTTGGAATGGGAGGATCCTACAGAGGTGGCAAAGGAAGGGAGCAAGGGACGGATGCAGAGAGGGGCAGATGAAGCTAAGAAAAACACGATGTAGACACGAGTCTATGCGCAGCACACACTCGCATCCTTTATTCTTGACATCTTATGTAATCAACAAACCAATATAAAAACACTGTTGCCTTACTTTCTTCATATTTCCTCAGTTTTTAGATTTATTTTTACTCATTCTTTAAAAATTTTATTCAGCAACTGACTGAGACAGACACAGATACTGACTGAAGTCAGGGAACCCTATAGTTGAATTTAGGGGAAGGATTGAAGAAGCTGAAGAGGAGGGCAACCCCATAGGAAGACCAGCGGTCTCAACTACCCTGGACCGCAGGGAACTCACAGAGACTGAGCCACCAACCAGGCAGCATACGTGGGCTGGTCCAAGGACCCAAGCACATATACAGCAAAGGACTGCCTGGTCTGGCCCCAGTGGGAGATGCTCCTAATCTTCAAGAGACTTGAGGCCCAGGGAAGAGGGAGATCTGATTGGGGAAAGCACCCTCTCGGAGGCAAGGGGAAGAGGAATGGAATGAGGAATTGTGGGAGGGGGGACTGTGAGGGGGGCATCAGCTGGAATGTAAATAAAATAATTTAATAAAAATAAAGAATTTTATTCAATGTTATTTTGATTATGTTTACCCCCCACCCAACTCCTCCCAGATCCTCAACCCACTTTTCTAACCACTGAACTTTGTGCCCTCTCTTTCAGCTTTTAAAATTATCAAGTACGGGTTTTTTTTGTTTGTTTGTTTGTTTTGTTTTGTTTTGTTTTGTGTTGCTGCTCAAATACCCTTGGAGGTGAGGCCATCTTCTGGAGTGTCAACCTACCAGGGGGCACACCCTTAAAAATGACTCCCGCTCTCCCAGCAGCTGTCAACTGCCAAAAGTTCTCAGCTAGTGGTGAGAACAGCCCACCTCCTGTCTCCATGCTGGGATTTTGTCTGGCTCAGCTTGCGCTGGTCTTGCGCCTGTTGTTACAACTAATATGAGTTCATATGTGTGGCTGGCTGCCGTGTCTGGAAAACACTGTTTCTTTGTAGTTACCGCCCCCCATCCACAGCTCTCATAATCTCTCCTCCTCCTCTTCCACAATATTTCCTTGCTTTATTTGCTTGTTTGTTTGTTTGCTTGCTTGCTTGCTCGTTTGTTTGTTTTTTACCTTGTACTCCCTTTCTGACCTAGAATCTTAACCAACATGCTACTCAGATCTCATCAACCTGTCTCCTCAGGCTCCCGGCTGTGCCAAGCCATATTTGTCTTCTTTTTATCAGCCTGACAGGTTTGAGTAGTAGTCAGGTGCTTTTCCTCAATGTAGATTTCTGTGATGTCTGTCACAATTACTTATGAGTTGTGAATTGAGAGAAGAAAGACAAGAGAGGTCAGGTACCATCCTCACCCAAGCTTATCAGCAGCGCGTATCACGTCACCATCCTCAACCCAGCTTATTAGGAGAGCATCACGTGCTGTGATGAAGCACCCCTATTGATGCTAATCCTGGGGTCCACCCACCAGGCTTGAGTCGTTCTTGCTGACCCTTTCCAGTGTAAAGGTCATCCTCCTGCTTCCATACTGTACTCCAGGGAAGAAAGTCGCCCTCTGCAACTCACACTGAAGTAGCAGAGGGGAGTTCTGCCCCCACTTGTCTTGAGGGATGGTTATTTACATTAATTATTTGTAATTCTTCATGAGACATTTATATTCTACTTCTCTCATTTATTTATTCAAATGTACTTAAAGCACCATGGACTTGGCTGTTATCATTTTAACCTGTGGATTATATTCTAAATTTCATTCTTTTGGTGTCTCAACTGATCTACCTGTAGCCACCATGTGCTTTCACTTTTGAAACATTCCCAGTGTTACAGATTTTGACTTTCTATGAGTAAATCAAGCCGAAGGCTCATTTTAGACATTTCTGGACTCAGACTTAAAACTTACTTCTGTATAAACTTGGGATCCCTTTATGGAATGATAGAATTAAAAACCAATACATGGGTGTTGAGGGGATAGGAAATGCTTCAGTGGATAAGAATACTGTGCTAGAGACATGAGATCCTGAGTCTGAATCCCCAGAAAGCTAGGCATGCTATGTGTGATGGAGAAGTCTAAGCCAGGCAGGTTTGGAGAGCTCTCTGGCTGGCCAGGCTGGCCAAAAAGAGTGAGCTTTGAGCCTGGAGAGATGGTTCAAAGGTCAAGATTGCTTCCTGCTGCTCTCGCAGAGGAGCTGGGTTCAATTCCCCGCATTTGAATGGTGGCTCACAACCACCAAGTTCCAAGACATCTGATGCCTTCTTCTGTCCTCTGGAGACACCATATACATATAGATACAGTGCACATACATGCAGGCAAAATAGTCATCCACCAGGGTAGTTAGAATGAGAATGGCTTATATAGGCTCTTGTATCCTAATACTTGGTTGCCAGTTGGTGTAACTGTTTGGGAAGGATTGGGGGTGTGGCTTCCCTGAAGGAGGTGTGTCACTAGGGGCAAGTTTTGAAGTTTCAAAAGATTTGCAACATTTCCAGTTTCCCCCTCTCTGCCCTATAAGCTGTGGGTCAAGGCATAAACTCTCAAGATCCCTTCATTCCTTATTGTTGACACTAACCCTCTGAAACCATAAGTCACAGTGCTTTCTATTATAAGTTGCCTTGATAATGGTATTTTATTGTATCTTAGAAAAATAACTAAGACAGAAGTTGGTATCCATAGTCGCTGTGACAGATCCGACCATGTGGATTGGGGGTGGGGGGGGGAGAAATGTAGAATATTTGGGGACTTTGGACTAGGAAAGCAGTTGAACATTGTAAGCAAAACTTAACCTCACTTCTGGTACCAACTTCTGTCTTAGTTACTTCTCTCCTTGTCTGAATTTTGATTTTTCACATTCTTGTCAGTGTCTATAGCAGAGCGGAGGTTTTGATGTTAACAAAGTCTAACATTTTTCCTTGCTCATGTTCTTAAAACCCTATCTTAAAACATATCACTAAAACCAAGGCCAAATACACTCCCTGTGTTCTAGTTTTACCTTTTGG
Organism: Rattus rattus; assembly: GCF_011064425.1. Lineage (NCBI taxonomy): Eukaryota > Metazoa > Chordata > Mammalia > Rodentia > Muridae > Rattus > Rattus rattus. Next base: position 149,723,997 of record NC_046155.1, read on the forward strand.
GTTTACCATGCACGTTGCATGGTCCTTCTGAGTTAACTTTCATGAAAAGTGTAAAGTCTGTGTCAAGGTCCAGTTTTTGCATACGAATGGCCAATTTTCCTGCATCATTTGCTTAAAAGACTATTCTTTTTCCTCAAGGTTCTCAGTCTGAGAAAGCAAACATGAATACATTATCCATCTCACCTCTTTAACACTAATGGCAGCACATTACGTTCAATCTTCCGTGCTCTTTTCACTTAATGTAAGGAGATCTTACTCACCTCTAGGGCCGATTCTTCATTCTTCTCACTTCAGAGTAATACATCGTCTCCCACCCAAAGTTAAAATCAATTACTTTTTACAGCGCAAACCCAGAATTCACCTCAATAAAGACCCACAGCTAAGGGCTCATATAGGCTGAAAGCAAGTTAGGAAATCATGTGAGAAATATAGCAGAAAATCATGGGGGAAGGATAGCAGAAAATCATGTGGGAAGGATGGCAGAGAATCATGGGGGAAGGATGATACAAGGTGTTAATGAGCAGCAGATTACGCCAAAACACACCTCTTCAAGGAAGATAATGCCGCAAAATAAAGTAAAATAAAAATTTGCAGAAAAACAGACAGCACAGTGAATTACCCTAGATGCATAGAACACATGAAACTCAAGACGGATGATCAAAATGTGAATGCTTCACTCCTTCTTCCTTTTTTTTTTCCCCCGGAGCTGGGGACTGAACCCTGGGCATTGCGCTTATAGCAAGCTCTCTACTGAGCTAAATCCCAACCCTCACTCCTTCTTTAAAGGGAACAAGAATACCCTTGGCAGGGAATAGGGAGGCAAAGTTTAGAACAGAGGCAGAAGGAACACCCATTCAGAGCCTGCCCACATGTGGCCCATACATATACAGCCATCCAATTAGACAAGATGGATGAAGCAAAGAAGTGCAGGCCGACAGGATGGATGTCGCTCCTGAGAGACACAGCCAGAATACAGCAAACACAGAGGCGAATGCCAGCAGCAAACCACTGAACTGAGAATAGGACCCCCGTTGAAGGAATCAGAGAAAGAACTGGAAGAGCTTGAAGGGGCTCGAGACCCCATATGTACAACAATGCCAAGCAACCAGAGCTTCCAGGGACTAAGCCACTACCTAAAGACTATACATGGACTGACCCTGGGCTCTAACCTCATAGGTAGCAATGAATATCCTAGTAAGAGCACCAGTGGAAGGGAAGCCCTTGGTCCTGCCAAGACTGAACCCCAGTGAACTAGATTGTTGGGGAGAGGGCAAATGGGGGAGGGATGGGAGGAACACCCATAAAAAGGGGGGGGGAGGGATTAGGGGATGTTTGCCTGGAAACTGGGAAAGGAATAACATTGAAATGTAAATAAGAAATACTCAAGTTAATAAAAAAAAAAAAAAAAAAAAAACAGACAGCACAGCCTGACCAATAGTGAGAGGGGGCAAGAATCCACTCTTAAACAGAGATGCAGGAAAGCTTTGAGGATGGAAACAGATGAGCAGGGAGACATGGGGAAGATGCTTTGGGGTAGAAGAGAGAAAGAAAAAGCACATTAAAGGGTAAAACTGTCTGGAACACAGAGGCCAGACAGACTGAACAGCTATGGATGGCATCAGAGATGTCTGTGGACAAGAGAGTTGTGAAGACGTCGTAATTAACAAACAGGACTGCACTCTCAGAATCAGTCTCCGACACATGACCCTGCTCCTTCCTGGCAGTGACCAAGCTATTTCTGCCATGAGAAAAACAAACACATTACCCTCGAGAGCTTAATGCACCTCCACACTGTCAGCAAACTTGCTGGCTTGAATTTTTAGCTCAGGCCTTCCCCCTCCTCTCAGTTTACAAATCAAATCAAGCACTCCGCCCCAACTCTACCCTGTCAGGCATTTTTGTTGTACAGTGTTCTTTGTTTGGTTTTGTTTGTTTTCATGCAAATGAATAACAAATTCGGATTTCCAATCTAGGTTTATTTTCTGAGCTATTTATTTGGGTAACCAACTGTCTATGTAGTAACTCAACTTGTGTCCCTCAAGCTCAGTAAACAAACATAGACTTATTAATGTCCCTCATAAACCTGGCACCTCGGCAAGAGGGCCTCCCCAAGATCAAATACTAAAATTCTGATTGCCAACTCTGAGGCCTTCTCCTCCCTGCGTCCAATCTGTAGAGTATTTGCTAATCCGTTGCTCTGTTCTAGGTGATTCCCTCATACACATCTCTCCTGCTATTACTGTCCCCTCCTGGGCCACTGTCATTTCCTACTGGCAAATCTACAGCCTCTTCAAGATCTTGCTAAAGCCATCCTGACCCTTTCCAACCCATCTGAAGGCCACAGTTATCTTCTAAAAATAAAACTGCAGTCAAGAGGCAGACGCAGGCAGAACTCTACAAGCTTAAGGCCAGCTTAAACTATCCATCAGGTTCTAGACCAGCCAGGGCTATCCAAGAAGAGTGTCTCTCAAAACAACAAAAAATTTCAATTAAGTTACCAAACACTCCCCAGTTTAAAGCCCCATCACTGACTTCCCACTGCTCATGAGCTTAGATATAGAATTTCTAAACGAGGACTCAGGTGTCCTGGAATTTATACATCTTCTCTGCCAAGTCTCCAAACACTCCAGACTCCCATCCACCCCAGCACACCTGTTTCCACTCTCCAAAAAGCTTTATCTTTTTGACGTTTCTTTTAATTAGGTAGCGGTAGTGGCTATTCCTGGCTGTCAACTTGACTATATCTGGAATAAACTACAATCCAGAATTGGAAGGCTCACCTGGGATCCTGATCTTGATGCTGGGAGACACAAGTTTCTGACCTGGATCTTGGCATGGAGATCTTGAGGCACAGTAGCTATGAATCCCAGGAGACTAAGGTAAGGAGATCTCTGAGTTCAAGGTCATCTGGGACAAAGCAGGTCCCAGACCCAGGCTTGGTGGTGCACACCTTCAATCTGGGACACACCTTCTGCTAGAGACCTACATAAGGATGTTGGAAGAAGGAAGAGTCTCTTTTTTGCCTGCCTGCCTGTGGGACTGAGCCACTGCTATGTCCTTGGACTTCCATTCACAGCTGCTGCTGACCATTGTTGGGGAGTTGGACTACAGACTGTCAGTCATCAACAAATTCCCTACTATATAGAGACTACCCTGTGACTCTAGAGAACCCTAACTAATACAGTAGGATATAACGTCCTTTGGCTATATGACCAGGAATGGTACTGCTGTCACTCACTTTTCTTAATCCTTCCTTGCCTTGTCTATCAAGATATTGCTAGCACTCTCTCCTCTCACCTAGATCCTTTGGCCATTTGAATAAAACCAACATTTAAATAATGATAGCAATTGCTGACGTTTACTGAGGTCTTAAAACATGTCAATTATCATAAGCATTTGACAATACAATATACCTCACTACATTTCATGGAAGTTCATCTTTCTTACAAGCAATGAGGGGGCCACTGGACCCTGTTTACCCAGATGGCTGCTCTTAGTTTCCAGTAATGCAAAGCATTAACACCCTGAACAGAGGCAGAGGGCAGAGGGAAACTTCCAGTTTCCTCCATTATCTTTGATTCCACTTCTAAAGGATCAATATTTTGTTGACTTCGAGATCCACAAAAGCATGGACATTGCCTGCTGTCACACATCGCCCTGTCTGTGGAGCCTTATAGGTTGGAGAGACTTCGTGTAGACATGAATGAATGAATGAATGAATGAATGAAAGACCACAGTAGCAAATGTACTGTTTGCAGTAACAGTAACAAACTCCATGCATACATGGATTACTGACCATGCTACCCCAACGAGTTGTAACCCTGAAGCTTGAAGCTGAGAATCGCTACGATGGAAGATAAAAGTTGATCAAGATAATTCTGCGAAAGCCCATCTACATGATGATAAAACACTTAATAATCGCTAACAGTTGTTACATCTTACCACATGCCAACCTGATGAGTTCTTCCCAAACGCCAGTGATTTCTTAGGCCAACTCCATGGGGAGACAGATCATTATCTCCACTTAACGACAATGCAATCCAAGAGGAAGTTCAGTGTCTTGACCAAATGCACATGGTTGAGACTCTAGAGCCTATGCCAACACTCTTGGAAGAGAGAAGCGTGAGCGTCAACACAGACTCATCTGCCCTGTAAATGAACACCCAGCCACCCACGAGACTCATCAAGAAGGCTGACCTCCTGCCCAGAGAGTTCCCCAGAATGTGCACCGCTGAGAGCTGGGAGCAAATTGACAAATTAATCAGAGTCTGAGTCTACTGCCTCTGTCCAGGGTATTGAATGTTTCACACCACTAGAAACTGAGAGCCGCCACCTTGGTAACAGGGTCTAGCAGCCTCTTCGCTGCTTGTAAGAAAGATGAGCTTCCATAAAAAGTATAGAGAGGCATGCTATATTATCAACTGTTTATGATGACTGATATGCTGCAAGAACTCAATAAATGTCGGCGATTACTATCATTATTTAAATGTTGATTTTATTGAACCGCTTGCTTGATGAGAAACTTTTATCTTCTACAATAATGATTCTCAGCTTCTGTTTCAGAGTACCCTGATGTATGGCAGTTATCTATGAGAGGTGCCATATGTAATTGATTACTGTTAATAAAAGCCAGAGGTTTGTTAATGGGTTCACTCAGTCCAAGAATATTTACCACATCTCCAATCTGATATGTCACATCCTACTCTGGTCTCTGGAGGTGCCATGATGAAACAAGACAGACAGGGTCCACACGTTCACTGAGCTCACCGCTCAGGGGGAGGACAGATGCTAATGAAATAGTCACACTACAAATATGAACATGGAAGTAGGTAAGTTGATGATAAAGTTAAGATTGGTTTAAATCACAAAAGGATGAGGTTGTCCAGGGTGATGGCAGGCACAGGCTGAGCATGTGTATCATAGGCAATGGCTTAATGCATGTGCAGTGTCACTGTAAACTACTCTAAGGCGGGAGCCTAGCAAGCAGGGACTGGCTAAGTAAAAGTCCTTTTCAATATTATAATCACCATTCAAGAAAAGATCTATGTGATAAACCTCTCAGGGAGCCAATAAGAAGACAAGTGAAGCAAGTTTGCACCTAGCCTCTTGGCCCTGAGAAAGCTCTATAAGCATATTACCAGTAATGATGATGCACTGCGGCCAGGCAATCCTGTGGAGAAGGTCACCACCGCCTGTTCTAGAAGACTCTTGTTGAGGTTTGGTCTTTTGCTATGTACTGTAATGCTAAATACTGGTCCCACGAGGCCTGCTTAACGCAGAGATGAGGGAATCTTCATCTAGACCCAAGCGATGCTATGTAAGCTTGGCCCCCAAGCTATCCCTGATCGGTGGATAAAGATGCCTAAAGTCTATAGCTAGGCAGAAGAGAGATAAGCAGATAAGTGGGGTGGGGAGTGGGGTGTTCCTGGACTTGGGCCAGAGGCAGGGACTACGAGAAGGAAGAAGGAAGAAAGCAGAGAGAAGAGAGATACCATGAGGTATGGAAACATGGCCATGAGGGCTGTCCAACTGAAGTTCAGAACAGCCCAGATGAAACATAGCAAGTTACAACTTATGGTTATTGATAGGGAAGTAGACATAATAGCACGGTAGATAGATATAACCCCAGCTCTAGTGCACCAAAGTCTTATTATAAATGTAAAAGTCATATGCCTTTTATGTGGGAACTGAATGATCAAAGATGGTATAGAAACCCTAATGTGAGATTCAATATTTACAACAACAGACCCTGGATCCGGTGAAACCAAATGAACTCAGCTTGCCTAGAGTTAATATATGTAAGTGAAATTTTGCTTAGAATGCCTTCAGCCAACACCAAATTTTACTTAACCTACTTAACTTCCTAGCGCATGTGAATTGGAAGAAACTGCTACTAATTAAACTAGCTACTACATAAACGGATTCTAGAATCAAACATTTGGAGTAATAGAGAACCTATACCCTGCATCTGCAGCAGAACAGACAGCGCACAGTGGGGCCTCTTACAGGAATTCCTCTCAAAGTCAACAAAATGTCGGGAAGCTGGCATGCCCAAAGCACTCACACCCGACAACGGTATCAATATGCTCTGAGGCTAACACGCTCGCCCTGAGCTGAGAGATCGCCTGTGATCTCCCCTACCACCATCCCACCTCCAAGACCTAAAGAGGCTTCCTGACATCATCACTGTGAGGTCAATTTTGTCAGGCCCTAAACAGCTGATGCTTCCCAGGCCCCTAGGAGACAGAGATATGGTGAGCACAGCAGTAGTCTTCTTCAAGTATGCCTTGCACTTCATTCAAGTTTCGTGCAAATCGTCTTGGTAAACACGCGTTCAAAGAAGGAGTAACTCCCAATACTCTACAGTACAATGAAGTCACTGTGGCAGACATCAACTAACCGGCCATTTTTAAATAACCAGCCAAGAGAATTGTGCATGTTCTCAATACAAATAACTACTAAAAATGTAAGGAAATAGGCATATCACAGATTTTGACCTTGACATATCATGTACATGCATTAAAATATCATACTGGGGACTGGAGAGATGGTCCAATTAACCTATTGGGTTAAGTACCCACCACATACACATAGGGACCATAGTTTGGCTTCTCAGCTCTTAGGTGATGTGCACCTGTATCTCTGGTGCGAGGGAGCAAAGCCAGGAAGATCCTTGATGCTTACCAGCCATCCAGTAACCAATCAGTAAGCTTTAGACTCAAGGAGAGATGTCCCTCAAAAAAAAACTAAGGTGAAAAGAGATAAAGGAGAGGACCCACACTTAACTTCTGGCCTGTTGGCCCACATAAACACCCACATGCACTTGCACATGTGCATACACACACACACACACACACACACACACACATGTATATATGACAGAATAGCATTGTCTAGGAGCAATAGAGGATTAACACGAGGGGAAGGTGGAGGGCACAAACTATGGGGGAATATGCTCAATGTAGAATATATACTAAGATGTTCAGTGAAACAAAGTTTTTACATTCTATACCTAGCCTCATATGACAGACAGGTCAGAGTTGCATGCAAAGACACTGAAAAATGTTATATGAAATTATCTTCAAACTCAATGTAAGAAGTCTGAGTGACATATAAACAAAAAACAAACTCAAATCTAAAACACTTCTGGTCCCAAGCATCTATGATGAGGGCTACTTTATCTACACCCTTAGGAAAACAGCGATGACCAGACAAGTGTTTTGTGTTATGAATGTTTATTCACAGAAGACCTAATCTTACAATACAGAAAGAAATCCTGCTGCCCTCCATCACCCCCAGAAGTTAAATGTTACAAGAAACAGGAAGGGAAGGAAGAGGGAAAGAGGGAGGAAGACAAGGTAAAGGTGGTGACTAAAAGGCAAAGCAGTGAGGCAGAAACACATCCGGGTGCCTTTGAGCTGTCAATCACATCTGAATCTCTCTCATCCCAGACAAGCAACAGGAACATCTCTTCTCAGTAAGCAGTGGCCTGGAAAGACCTTTAGAATGCACTGCTTCCTCTAATTCCAAGGAAAAGCAGAAACCTCTCAGTCAAGAACAGTAGCCCCCACCTTAACCAAGTCACCACAAGTCCTATGACACATTACAAGAGAAAAGGCAACCTCATTCTTGCCAAAAAAAGAAATGATTTGATCACAAGAAAATGTCAGAAATAAATTGAGCTTTTTCTGCAAAGTGACTGGCCATATGCTTCGGTCCTGTCAAGCCCTGAAAGACAGGAACGTCTGAGAGACTGTCACATCCTGAGCATGAGAAACAGTGACTAAACATAATGTGAGATCCTGGGGAAGGGTCTAGAGTAGTGGAGGACAGATCTCAGTGGGAAAGGTAAATTAAAATAAACTACAAAGTGTGGTGAATAATCATGCTATCCTAACTTCTTGGTTTTTACAATTTGAGTGGTTACATAAGATGTTATTATTGGAGTTAAGCTCAGTGTGGGAGACACATGGATGCTCTGCAAATTTCCGAAACTTCCCTCTAAATCTAAAATAAGACCAAGGAAAAGGCTTAAAATAAATAAATAAATTACTGCATCCCCGACTCAGCGATAGAGCCTAGGAAGCCATGGCCCATTGGAGATGTCGCCAATTCTCTCCTCACCTGAAGAAGAAAAGGCTGGGTGCTCCACGAACCTTCTCTTGGATCTGGATTTTTCTCACACTTGAGTGGACCAGCTCACCTGGGCTCTGGTTGTGATGTCCACCTGCCACATGCTTATGGGAAAGCAAAGCTCAGGGCGGGCAGTTGTGGGGGTTGGGGAGACAGCTCTGTACTGAGAGCACTTGCTACACAAGCCTGAGACCCTGAGTGTGAGTGCCAGCACCCATGTAAAAAGGCCAGCTGTGGCCACATGTACCTGAGTGTCGCCACTGTGAGACACGGCAGTGGGAGCGCTGCTGGAGACTGCTGGCTGTCATGCTAGAGCTGGAGGCAATGACAGACCCTGTCTCAAAGAATAAGGTGGAGAGCGATAAAATGTACTTCCTGCAACTTCCTCATGGGTGCACATCTGTGCACATACACCACCTACACCTGCATACACATACACATGCACACACACACACACACACACACACACACACACACACACACACCATAGACACACAAACACAGACCAAAACTGAACTGGAAAGAAAAGAATTATTTAGAAACGCATTAGTCACAACATGAAAAAGAAATGAAAGGCTCTTCTAGCCTTCATGAGATTGAATGGGTACCTGAGAACGAGAAAAGTCTGAAGTCATGTGAGCACTGAAGTCATTACATCATAGGTTACTAGTGAAGTTGAACCAAAGACAATCACACAATCCTTCTCCATCCATCTCAGGACAGAGAGCAAGCACACAAAAGCCCCTTGATTCATTCTCAAAATGTGACCAGGAAGATGAGTCCTTCTATCAGTCGCTATGGTACCAACATAACTCAGGGCTTTCTCACTATTAATTCTTTCTTTAGCCTCTGGTGTTTGCAAGTGGAATGTCAAATATGACTGATTTCAATAGACATTCTAAAAATAGAAATAGGGGCTAAAATACTTCTCAAAAAATAAAATCAAGCAATGTCTACTGGCGTGAAAACAGAAAGTATAGTGCCTCCTAATAGTTACATTAATAATAGTAATTAACAATTATCGGGTGTTGTGGTTTGCCTTGGAGTTCTCTCTGAATTTGTGGAATAAAGGCAAGAGCGCTAGATTTGGGCAGAGGGAGGAGTCAGGAGCGAGAGGGGGATTAGATTCAGAGAATAGGTTGAGAGAGGACAGTTGGCGACAGTTGAGCCAGTGGAACCTGAGCAGGGGGGAAAGGATGGAACAGTGGAGAGAGTGAGGGAGGAGAAATGAAGATAGGTGGAAGAGGGGACAGTTTAGAGACAGGATGGAGAACTGAGAAGAGTTAGAGGAGACAGGAGATGGAGAGAGGGGAGAAGCTAGGAGTCGTTGTAGGAGAAGGAGAAACTAAAGCATGGAAGAGTTGATATAGTTGGGAGAGTGAGTAAAGAAAAGATGGAGAGAGGGGAGAAGCGAGGAGTCGTTGTGGGAGAAGGAGAAGCTGGAGACCTGGCAAATAAAAGGTGCAAGGGATAGATGGTACTGGGCTTTGTATGTTTAAGTGGGCAATTATATCTTACCAATTGGATCTAAGATTATTGTGTTGTGTGTTCTTTTATGTGAGAGTTTGAGTGTAAGAAAGTGTGTGGCTGGGCTGTGTTTCTGCCAAGATATCTAGCAGATATCTGGGGCACTGAGGTGTAGGACCTAGCAGGGTAAAAGACCAAACATTTTACCGTTTTACTTCTATAAAATTACAACAACAATCGGGTACCAACTGTATGTCATATATTGTTCCAAGATCTCTGACTATGAACATTAGATAGAAATTATACATAATTCATGGATACAGAAGCCACAATTCAAAAATATACAGTGACTAACCATGATACCACCTGATCCAACACTACACATGTTCTTCTGTTCCACAGCACTGTACCTAAGTCAGTGCTGAGTTGGTGACACTAGGAGAGGCTGAGGCTGCTGACATTCTTCAGCAGAGACGAAAGTGCTATGAGCCAACCTTGGGGCAGAGGCGCTTTTACTGAACAAAGCCAATCGCAGCAGGTGATTGTAACCAACCCAGAACTTCTTAGCACCTCAATGCCTTGCCTGGAAAAGAGTGTGATTCTAAAAGTAAGAAACATGCGAATTTGGCTTGGGAGAGCCGCTTGCTCGTTTCCCAGCAGCTAGACACACTTGTAGTCACAACATCAAGCTAGATTCATTTCCTGATATATGCGTGAATATGTGTGTGTATAATATACATCTGAACATATATAATACAATTTTACATATATAATACTACATATGTGTATATATAAAGTATAATGCTATGTGTTTATTGTATACATACATAATGTACGTAAATATAATATAAATATTAAATATATATTAAATTTCTTTATCCACTGTGATGGTCAATATCAACTGTCAACTTGACAGAATCTAGAATGACCAAAGGAACAAGCCTCTGACTCTGAACATGTTTGGGAGAGATTACTGAGATTGGGTTAACCGAAGTGGGAAGATTCACCTCAATTGTGAGGAGCACTATCCTATGGATTGGGGTCCTAGACTTGAATAAAAAGGAACAGAGAGCTGAGAACTATCATCCACTGCTCTCTTCTTCCTGAATGGAGATGCAGTGTGACCAACTTGACCTCCTGTCCCTGCTGCAGAGCTTCCCTGACAAACGCCATGCCCTTCCTACCATGATGAAATGGGGCCCTTTGACTTTAAACCAGAATAAACCCTTCCTCCCCTCAAATGGTTCATTGCTGGGTATTTTGTCACAACAATGAAGAATGTTGCTGATGCATTCACCCCCACGTTGCTAAGCACCTGGGATGACATCACCCCTTAGCTACTGCGAACACAACAAGCCAGTGCATGCCAGTCATTGGTAGGCTGACGTTAGGTCCTTTGGATACCTATCCAGAGGTCAGGTAGCTGCAGGGTTAGAGACAGAGTCTTGTTACCTTGTCCAAGATTTCTACGTTGGTCTGACCATAAAAGAAAAGTAAAATCCTATCTTTGCAGTAAAATCAATTTAATTGGAGAAATTATTTTGTGAAATAAGTTAGAGAGAGAGAGAGAGAGAGAGAGAGAGAGAGAGAAGAGAGAGAGAAATAGTACACGTTCTCTCTCTGTCTTTATTTTTAAGTCCATTTTTATGGTTAAGTAAGATTTGATCACTTCAGCTCAACATAGCAACCTAGGGAAAGACAGCAAGACTCTAGCTTCCTCCCACACACAACAAAATAAAGCCTACCATCTACCCTACGTCTGAGGATGCATTTAAAGGAAATAGAGTTGACAAACCAGAGACCATCATGGTAATGCTTACTGTAGCAGGATTCGGAAAGCCCGGAATAGTGACTAGTAGACATTGGGAAGAAGAGTCCATAGGTATGAGCAGAAGGATGGGTGTGTGCTTGCATATGTATGACTATCATGCAGCAAACACACTCGCTAGTGTATGTGATTAAAACGTGTTAGCCCATGCTCACTGGTGTACTTAATTAAAACGTGTTACCTTTTAAAAGAATCAACCTCCAAAACGACACTCTCCAGTCTCTACCGATGCCCACCATCTCCTGTAAGCAAAGGTCAAGATGACAGGCACAAGCAAATTTAAGCTGTATCTACCAAATGCACAGACAGACTCCCATCAAAGCTTTTTCTTGTTTTATAGTGAGAACTTACAGGGGACCTAACTTCCGAGTCTGTCTTTGAATAATTTTTCTGGATGGATGTCAATTTTCCAAAGAGTTTTTTTTTTCATCAGAACTCTGAAAACAAAAGCTAGTTTCTCTGAGAATTCCCACCCACATGCACAGAGGAGCAGAGTTCAGCAAACACCCGAAAGACTGTGGAGGCAGAAAAGGTCGCCCGCCCCAGAGTGTACCTGTCCTTCCTCTTGTACTCAAGCCACAGTGAAGTGCATGGCCACCCAGAAAGAAGGCTATTGTAGCCCTCATATCTTTGCAACCGTGTGTGGCAACCCTCTCTGGTCATCCAGCCAATAAAGCAGAAATAAAATTATGTGTGCAAGGGACAATCTCTACTCAGTGGTTCTCCTTCGGGCAGGTTCAGCAGATGTATGAGAGTGAACCGGGACGACTCAGGAGTGGTCAGAATGTACCACACCAGAAACTTCAGAAGAGCCTGGACCTCAACCAACCCTGTGAAATTGTCTCCCGAATTCTGACTGCCTGCATTCCAGCTGCCTCACATGAGCAAGTTACACGTTCCTCCTTTTACAAACACTGTTACTCCGGTCCTCACTCCAGCAGCCATCCTGCATCTGATAATCATGCATTGCTTGGGTGCAGTGACTTTGCATGAACCTCGTCATGCCTTCCAGCTCCACAGGGATGACTGGGTACCTCGATAGTCTTTTTTTCACTGACTTTTTATTCACTTTTGTTAAATTAGCATCTGAAGTAGAAGTTTTTGTTATGGCACTTCTATGTAGTCTATTTTGTTTCTTCCTCTTTCTACTCCTCCCCGCATCCCCTTGCCCCCCTTTTGTTGGCTCACCCCTTCTCCCTCTATACCACTTCTGTTTTCATGTCACATACAGTCTATTGATTGCTTTTGACTGTCCCTCACTCTTCCTTAAGGCTATTTTTTCTTGTCACAGGGGCCCCTCCCATTCATGAGCCATACATATGCACAGAAAGAGGAGGGAGAAGATAGATACAACAATATGTAGATGGATAAGCATGATTGATATACACACATGTGTGTATATAGTTAGATACATATAAATGATACATAAGATGATAAATATACAATGATAGGTTGAATGTATTAATAGGCAGGTAGATATATACATATATATACATATATACACAGATATATAGATTTGTAGATATATAAACACATAGATAAAGAGATAAAATCTTAGATCCACAAACAGGAAAATACACGTAATTTTTGTCTTTCTGTGTCTTGGATATTTGTCTTGTCTTTTCAAAAGAGTGCATACAGCATAGCTGCTTTGCCTTGATTCTCCTAATTGTCCATAAGATGCTTTTGTTAGAGTTACCTTGGTACTTATCTCAGCCCAACATCGCTGGCCCAAATTTAAAGCATTTGCCCCAAATTGTCATCTTAAAGCATGTGGCTCTGTGTTCTGTGCTTGTGGCCCACTGGGATGAGGATCCTGTGGATACTGGGGTTTCCGGTCTTCTTGCAGACATCCTGTTGCAGCATCTCTCCCACATAGCTCCAGATGATTCCTCACAACCTTTCTCTACTTCTCTTTCCAGATCAAAATCAACCCTTTCAAGCTTCCTTCCTCATCCTGGAAAGGTCTCTTATTCATTCATCAAGTTCATTGCTTCACAATGTCAAGCTCTTTGGGCAGAGCATGAGCACTGGGCTCACAACGTCCTGGCCTTCTCTGACCATCCTTTCTGCTTCGGGTCAGCGTTTCCCTCCCCTCTGCCTCTAGAAGAGCTGTTCCCTGAGCTGGATAGGCTCATTCCTGGGCTATTATAGTCCCCCATGGCTTTGCAACCATGTGTGGTCACATGACCAGGTTCCAGCCAATAAAACAGCTACTCACACCCACCTTCAGGACTCAGGTTCAGCATCCACTCACGTAACTGAAAACGATTAACAGAGTTAACTGTTCCTGACAGCAGGAACTATGACACATTGCCTGAAATTCCAGCCCTGTCATCCTCATGATACTCAAGAAGCCACCAACTCTTCTCTGATCTGACCACACCCACAGGCCCCTGGTGTCCCTATTCTAGCAAAACGCTCATCTTCAAATCAGAAAGCTCGGCTCATCAGCTCCATGAGTGTGTGTGCTGAGCATTTATGACAGGCTGTATCCTGCCAGGGCATTGTCCAGCCAGGGCGTACAGGCCTTGTTGTTGATCACTTCTCTAGCTGTACTCTCCATGTTTGGTCTCTCCCTGTGAGGACATGACACTTACGACTCAGGTGCCTCTGGGTTCTGACTGCGCCGTTGAAGCCATCCATTCTCTAAGCATGCCTCTTCAACATCTGCAGATTCCCCGCAGCCTCTCTGCCCATTATGTTGCTCAGTAACCTGGCCCACTGCTGTTCCCTCTGCTCCAGGCTGTCCTCCTCTGCCCCCTCTTCTCTGGGTCCCATCATCCACAAAAGGACTTACTTCCTCCATGCCTGACTTGAGGACACCCATTAACCCTGACTATGCAGAGTGGCCTAATTAAGCTTTTTAATATCCTTGGAAGAAACATCTTAGGGGGGAAACGCAGCAAGATAGAAAAATACCTACCCTATTACCGCCAACTGACTACCTAGTGGAAGCAAGGGAGCTGCCCTCTGCTCCTCGCTTTGGGGTAAATAAGAGTTCATTGAGCCTTTTCCTCATTTGGTCAACAACGTTACCCAATAACACACAAATGTCCAGACTTAGCAATGTAAAGGCCAGGCTGAACCTTTTGGTATGAAAGTTATTACTGCCCTTTAACAAAAAACCTTTGAACATTATCTCATTTTAAAGGTCTAGTTGCTGCCCCTCAACTAAAATTCCAAAATACCAGAGTGAGGAAGAAGCTCCAAGTGGGGATGTAACTGCACCCTGGGGTTGACATATTACATATTATATATCAGATATTACATATTACATTTACATATATTACAGTTGGACATATTACAACCACAGTAAGTCTTTTGGAGACAGACATTATTGGCTTACAATTGACTCAAGATGTGTTACTATCCCTCCGTCAGCATGTGAAACTCCCACATTCTTCAGACGACCTGGTTAGGAGCTGGTTATAGCACACAGCAGTGAAGCCACCGCCCCTCCCCAAACATATCATAGTATACTCAAGCTCAATCAGGCACCTGACACTTCGTTCTGCATTGTAAACCTGAGTGCAAGAGATTACGTAGTATGTGCATCCCAAAAGGTGCTGTGGAGCAGTCTGTATCCCACAAGCCCTGGGAAGACGGAGGAGAGAGGAGAATGGAATAATGCATCCCGCTTCGCCTAGAAGCACCCTCATCCGTCCTGGCAGCTCGCACTGCATCCACCTGAAAACTTATTTAGATTTGTCTATTTTCATTTTATGTACACTGGTATTTTGCTTGTATGCCTGTCTATGTACCATGTACATGCCTGTAGCCCACAGAACTCAGAAGAGGGCATGAGATCCTCTAGAACTGACAGTCTAGTCATAGACAGTCACAAGCCATCCTGTGAGTGCTGAGAATTAAACCCAGGTCCTCTGAGCCAGCCCCCAAAACCCTTACTCGGGCTTTGAGTTAAAGTTTAAATGCTACTTTCTCTATGAATTCCCCCCACCCCTGGCTTTTCCTACAACAGTTACTGGCTTCCTTCTGATTTCAATAGAAGTTTCCTCTTGTGTATTTCTTTAATGGATGCTAATAGGACACCAAAAGGATATTCAAAGTGCTCGCGATGCAGCTGTGAACTCGACAAGTGAAGTCTCTATGCTTGCACTTCCCCTCTAATAGAAAAGAAGGTGGAAAACAATACGTATTCCTCGTGTTAGATGGCGATAACACAGGATGTGTAGCACGAAGAAGCTTAAGAGGATAAAACATGCCAGAGCAGAGAAAGAGCTGCAGACGCAAGGGCTGTCAGGTGGGAAGGGGAACGGAGTGCCCTAAGGAGCTGTGAACACATAAGAAGAGATTTTCATGGAGGAAACTGCTGCGCTGGAAATCAGGCTTGCAGCAGAGACAAGACCGAGGTGGTCGTGCTTAGAAACCATTCAACCTTACTCTTTGATTGTTACACATAAAAGATATGCTGATAAACTTGAGATACAACTACTGAGGTGTTGCTCCTATGTCTATGTGTTTGGGTCCGGTCACTGGGGCTTGACCCTGAAGAAGATGCTTACTCTTCCACAGCTATTTAATGGCTGCAGCTCCTTATTTGATAGGGGATGGGGAAGTCAGGGGGTGTTAGAGGGAAAAGAACAAGGAGGGAAATGATATAAATAAAGTCCTGAGATATTCTCAAAAACAAATCAAATTTAAATTTTTAGCCTATAGCTTTAAAAAAAACTAACAAATATGCATTGTACTCATAACCCAGAACATAGGATAAATTTATATTCTGTAATCTTTAAAAAACAATGAGAAGAGAAAGAGGAGGAGGAAGAGGAATGGAAATGGGAGTGGGAGGAGGTGGAGGAGGAGGAAGGAGGAGGTGGGAGGAAAGAAGGAAGGATGAAAGGAAGGAGAGAAAGAAAACAGGAAAGAAGGAAGGAAGAAAGGAAGGAAGGAAGGAAGGAAGGAGACAGCCAGTGGAGCCAAGCTGAGAGACTGTACAGAAGGCGTAGGCAGTGCCCAGCTCACACAGAGGCTCAGAGCCAAAATCAGACAGTGGGGTCTTATACTGAGTTGTGGGAAGCCATCTACTATAGCTCATCTCTCTATAAAACAATCCCTGCTGCTGTAATTATTGATACATGTCTCCCTCAAGGGCACATCTCTAATTCTCCAGATCC
Source organism: Rattus rattus (assembly GCF_011064425.1). Classification (NCBI taxonomy): domain Eukaryota; kingdom Metazoa; phylum Chordata; class Mammalia; order Rodentia; family Muridae; genus Rattus; species Rattus rattus. Next base: position 149,740,563 of record NC_046155.1, read on the forward strand.
AAGCATGGCGCCCACTTTATAAAAGGTATTTAATAACTTTTCAGAGATGGGAGGATGAGAACAAAACAAATAGATAGCCCTGATCTGGCCACACAGCCAGCCACACACACACACACACACACACACACACACACACACACACACACACACACACACACACACACACACACACACACACAGCATGCAGAATGCCTGTGACTTTCTCTAATCATGCTTGGGAAAGGGTCAGCCTCCTGAATTCTAACTCTACCTACACTTAGCCATGTGAGGCTTCCCTCAGAAATACCTCGTCTCCAGCGCAGGAACAAGCACCAGTCTAGTCATCCATAGAGCCATCGCCGAAAGGTCTGCTCAAAATTCCTATGACCAGAATTCCTAAGCCATCTAAACTGGCCTACAATCCAAGGTCCACTGCTGCGCTAGTATGCTCCGGGGCTTTATCGTATCCTCCAGAAATGCCTGCCCGTCTCCCTACACACTTCCAGAAAGGCGCTTAAGCTGCCAGGTCAATTCTATTTGTCCCCTAGGTACTATATAGTTAAAGTAGTGTCCCCAAGGCATTCTCAAAGATGAGAACTGAGATACCTCGGAATCCTGCAGTTGTGTACTTAGCACATTTTAAATCCTTTGCAAGAAGAAGACTCCCCGAAGACTTTGTGAAACTTTCCTCAAGCTTCAGTGTGATGAACTCTCAAGGCTCGCCGCACCCCCACCCTTATCCCCCACCCCCGTGACACATTTCCTCCAGCAAGGCTGCACCTCCCCTCAGTCACCCCAATCAGTGCTACCTACTGGGAGCCAAGTGTTCAGATCACTGATTCTACGGGTGACATTTCTCCTTCAAACTACCACTCCAGCCAACCTACCCACTCTTGGGCAACAAATTATCTTAGACGAGGTCAGCTGTTTTATGTGTAACTTATATTCACAGAATGGGCAGCTCAGGAACGGTTTATCTCACTGGAACTTTTAGATAAGTTGAAATTTCCTCCAGCAACACAGGCACAGACACTGGTGTTGCCAGCTCTCTGTGCCTCCCTCCAAACTTTAACAAGTAGACGGGGCACTGCCCTCTGCAGACCATAGGGCTGGGTGAGATGCTGGACACCCGAGCAGTATTTCAACAGACAAGCATCAGTCACCAAGGAGATGCTCTCCAGCAAGCTTACCACACTCTTCCAAGACTGATTATTTCTGAACTGAAACCTAAGGCCTCTCACATCTCACATCTCACATCTGCTGTACCTCTCGTTATTTTTCAGCATGTCATTCAATGACAGTATGTTAAGTAACCAACCCCAAGGCACTGAATAATTTGATGATGATGATGATGAAGAAGAAGAAGAGGAGGAGGAAGAGGAGGAAGAGGAGGAGGAAGAGGAGGAGGAAGAAGAGGAGGAGGAGGAGGAGAGGAGGAGAGGAGGAGGAGGAAGAGGAAGAGGAAGAGGAGGAGGAGGAAGAGGAGGAGGAAGAGGAGGAGGAAGAGGAGGAGGAAGAGGAGGAGGAAGAGGAGGAGGAAGAAGAGGAGGAAGAGGAGGAGGAAGAGGAGGAGGGGAAGAAGAAGAAGAGGAGGAAGAAGAAGAGAAGGAGGAGGAGGAGGAGGAAGAAGAAGAAACCTAATAATGCAAAAAAAAATTCAGGGTTAAAGGGCAGTGAAGCACACAGGCAAAGTCTGGGGAGTACCCAGATTCCTGGGTCTGATGCTCAGCTCCATCCTTTTGCTAGCAAGGTGACCCTTGACAGAGCAGATAACAATTTGTGCTGCAGTTTCCTCGTCCTGGAATTGGAAATGTGAACTGAAGTCATCCCACACGTCCCTGTTAGACTCTCCATCTCTCACACTCCACCTGAAGAAAAACACAGCCAGGTGGAGGGACAGTGTAGGGTTGTGGGTCCTGCGTCCATTCTGCCTCAGGAGAGGGACACTTGGGGAGACGTGACTCTGGAATTCTGACCGCACTTACCCCATGCTGTTGCCTCCGGGTGGGTTTGGGGCCATAGGGAAGCCCCAGGACACTGCTCTGGGGTGGGAAAGCACAGTCTGAGGTGCAGGACAGCTGATCTGGCTCGGGGATCCCCAGGCCTGCCCGAAGGCTGGAGCCATCTGGTTCTCAGGCTCTCGGACACCCACATGCCTTTGTGTGCATGCAGTGGAAGAGCTGAGAATGGAGTAGGGAGTCCACAGGCTGGATCTAGCCTGGGTGGAGGAGGAAAAGAGTTGATGGAGAGTTCTGAGGCTTGAGCTTGACTTGGACTTGGCTTGGTGGCAGCTGTGGTTGGAAACACAGAGAGACCTTCTACGGGAGATTGGATGGCAGCTCTATAGGTGAAGGCCTTCTTCATGCCTCCCCACAACAGACGGATACCGATGAAAAGAGGCAATCCATGGCTTTGAGACATTTATTGTCATGGCAGAAAGTGGATGAGTAAAACCAGACCCCACTTCTCAGGGTGGGCCTGAGATTAAATACCATTTTCAGGAAGGAATGTCCAGGCCTCTACCTCATTAAAATGGAGATCTGTCTTGACCCTGCATGCCCACAGGTCATGTCTCTACATGCGGAGGGACTTGGGGTGTTGTCCATATGTAACTAATAGCCACAAATCTATGAGGGTCTGCAGCTAGTGACAGGGGCCTGGTGGGCAGGAACAGGCGAAGTGCCTATTGTCCCTTCAGGGTTTCAGGGTTTCTAGTCTTAGCTCAATCTGGAACCAGGCTGCCTTTCAGAATCACACAGGACAGAGTGCGCCTGGAGGTTTGTGGGAAGCCTGGGGGATTGTGGGAAGCCATCTACGAAGCGTTGAAAACCCAGGGTGGGTAGAGCCCCCTGCACCGAGCAGTTTCTTGGCCCCTGTGTTTATTTTCTCCTTTCTCAGTATGAAGAGCATCTACCCCTAACTATGACTCTACAACTAGATTCTTCCTTCCATTGCAACAAAACTGCACCTGCAGCATCATGTCCTCTGCAGAGCTCCCTAAGGGCCCCTGTCACCACAGTCACCTCTGCTCGCCTCCTCCTGTTTGCAAAACACATCACCAGCCATGCCACCTCCACAAAGAACCTACAACTCCAGGTAGGCAGCCAGGCCAGCCCTTACACCACTGAAGCAGACTAGGAGTCCGAACTGTTTCTCTAGAGATAACCAATCCTTAAAGATTCTTTTACTCCCTTCTAATAAAGACAATAGCACATAATTTTACATCAATTAAAATAAAACTCCCATCAACTCCTGCTGGCCGGGCAGTGATGGGAGGCAAAGGAGAAGGGCTGGGCAGGGGGAGGGATACATCCATGTATTCACCAAGGGAAGCCAGGGGTTTGGGGTTTTGTTTGTTGGACAATGGTACCATTTGTAGATCAGGCTGGCCTAGAAGTCACTATGTAACCAAGGTTTGCCTTGACCTTCTGAGTGCTCAGATGACAGGGAGGACCCATCACAACCAGCTATAAATCTTTAAAGTGATAGTGACTAATTCATTGTTTTGAGGGGGGAATAAAACACGGTGACCACTAGTAGCGTGCAAGCCATCGGAACTGGCAGTTTCCATCTTTTTCCTTAAAACTCAAGGTTCTGCTTCTTAACAAGCCCCACATGGCTGCCTATCGCGGGAGAGGCAGAAGTTTCCACACATGTTCCTTTTGCCAGTCTTGCCTTGAAAATGGTGCCCCATCCACCAGAGCCTTTTCTACCCTCCTACACCCTGAGTACCAACTACCTCGTAGCTAGCCCACCACTGTGCCACAGCCATCATTACACCCACCTTACAGCCACCCTGCTGGGGACGAGGCCTTACATCTCTTGGGAAAGGAATGGCCAGTTCCTTCTCATAGTGCCGTATCTAACCCACAAGCAACCTAATCAACTAAAGGGAAAAGGGGAAGTCTAAAAATTCTAAAAATGAAATAAAACACGCTGAGCGTCCACTTGCTTTAAAAGACGTCTACCTAATCCCAGTTTCACAAACAGCAGAAGTGTTTTTTTACTTGCCAGGAAGGGTTTGGATGAGGGGATAAACTGTGCACACAGCTGGTGCTCTGTAAATGATTTTTGACCTGAAATAATATGGTACTCACTATGTGAACATCATACTATACTCTGTGAAGCATCTCATACTGAGCCGTCAGGGCAGACTCTGCTGTGTCTCTCATTCAATCGTATTTACCTTCCCACCATCAGTCAATAGAGCCCCACATAACCCAGCTCTCAGCTCCAGGCTGGATTCTGCCCCAGGACCTCTGAGTGTGTCATCGCCTCTCTCTGGGATGCTCATCTTTCTGATTTTTCTCATTGCTGTCTCCTTTAGAGTCGTCTCATGTACCCTGTTCTCAAAGCCCTCTTCCCTCGCTCTTTTGCTTGGTTTTCTCCAATCCCTCAATGCCTTCCTTTCCTGTACCATTTACTATTAGATTTGAAATGGTTCCTATTTATCACCTGATGCCTCCATGAGAACTCCCCCGAGGACACGCCCTCTGCACATCCTCCTCGCCTTTAAATACATCATCCGTGTACTTCACCCTCAGATAAGCAAGTCCCTGGAATAGATTAGCATCTGACAGATAATGAATGAGTTCTAACTTTTCAGGCACTAAGGAGAGCATGTCCATAGAGTCTGCCTTCTGTCTCATTATCACAGCCACTGTGTCCCCTCACCCCCTGTTCTGAGAGTCAGGGGTACATTCCATGACAGCTCAGCAAGCTGGGGATTTAATCTGGAACTCGCCCCTGATGAGACTCACTTGCCCACATTTCTATCCCCAGAACCAACTGAGTGAATGAATGTCACTCAGTAATTCAAGTGTTTCACAACCGCTAATTCCAAAGGGCTTCAAAAATGGCTTTTTAAAATTCTCTAAGAGAATTCCATTGAAGTTAAATGATTGTGTGCATAAATATTAATGAAATTGTGACTTTTATACTGAAAAAGTAAAGGTTAATGGCGACATTTGCTGTTTTTCCATTTCTCAAACACCAAGCAATCCAGAATCTAATATGCATACATACAAGCATGAACAATCTGCCTGAGACATTATACTCTATTGCTATGATATGTCCTATCTTCAATTAAGGTCAAAAGTCATCCGAACAGCTTCATTTCTTCCCACAAAGATTTAAATCTTACTTAATTGGTGTGTTCCAGAAAACCTCATTTTCTTGACAGCAAGCCCTTCCATCCATTTGCATTTCTGCATGAAAATTGCTGCTTTCCCAAGACACCATGGCCTCCCTACCCTTCCTCCTTCTATTCAAACACATACCCTTTAGACTACACTCCACCAAGTACACGATAAGAACAATGGAAGCCCAGCATCCCCGTGTCTGGTTACCTGACATTTGGAAGCGTCTCTAGAAGATACACATTTTCATCTTCTGACGTTTAACCTTCCTCAGTGAGAAATTTCCAGCAGGAGACAGATGCCTCCATTTATTGGATGAGAGTATATGACTTTCTTTATTATACTTTGGCTGTTTCCTATGGTTTTAGTACCTTGTCTAACTAAAGACCTGAGCAAAATAAACACTGGAAGCAAAACTGGGTGGCATACACACAGAACTGTGACTTGGAGGAAAGGACATCCACCACTTCCAGTCAGAGAACTTTACAGTGGTCCAAAGAGGAATCCTGGGCATCACCCTTGAGTACATCCAGTCCCATCCTGAAGGCTCATCTTCTCAGTAGCTAGCCTGGGCTAACACTCCTTCTTGTCTGAGTTGTAGATTCTATAAGCAACCTCTTTACTGTATTTCTGCCACAGTTTGCCCTCTCCATGCCATTCTCCCTGAAACATCTCAGGAAACCTTTAAACTACACATCAAATCATGTCAAACCTCTACCACAGCAAGAAGACCAGGTCTCTTCATCTCATTCATGAACAGGCATCATGCCTGCCCCTCCAGACTCACTGTTGGTCCCTGACTCTACTCCCCACTCTCCAGTATCACAAGGCATGCCCTATTTCGAGAGATCCACAAACTCTTGTCTCTCACTTCCTCACTCAAGCTTCCTCCAGAACACTGTCCCATCCCTGGCTAAGTTATCCTGAATTCTCTATTAGGCTGTAATAAATGGCTCCTAGTGTGAGACTCAACAACTCATTTGAGGTGAGCAGGGTACCCTGCGCGTGCCCACCCCCTCCCCCTCTCCTCTCTCCTCTAACCATATTGTTTCTCTAACGGATTAATAACTTGGAATCCATCACTACACGGTCTTTGCCTTAGTATCAATGATACCTCCTGGATATGCTGTTCAAGAGGCTACCCTCTGTCTAGTTCTGAGTGTATAGTTCTGAACCAAAGGACTCTCCACAAACTGTGTGTGTTTGAAATGTGGAGGCAAGTTTGTGTGGCTCAAATGTCAGGAATCCAGGCTTCTCCCTCCCTTCCCACATGGAAATAACTTAACAATAAAAATCATATACCTTTTAAATAACATAAGTCTTATGCCTTATGCTGTATCTCATGGTGAGAACTCCACATTTTAGTTTAGGGAAGTTCAGCTTACAGACTTGTACTGTCAACTGCCCTGCAGAAAGGCTCCTCCTGGGCTGGCTCTAACAAGTACTTGAACACACTCTAGACTTCCTCTTTTCTCTTCTAAACTCTGTTCTGACACTTTTCAACAAATTATCTGGAAAACAATTTAAGCTATTTTATTAAATCATCTGTACTAAGAAAGGTCACTCTGCTGCTTAGGCATTGCAATGTGAATCCTGTCTAGAAAAACCACTACTGTGTATTACCCCTGCAAACCTCTTATAAAACCCTAAAGACAATTTCATCTAAAGGGACCAATCTCTACCATCGTCCCTTCTGAGGAACATGAGGTTAGAAAATAGCAAAAGAAGCCACAAGGGAAGGAAAGGAAAATATATTGAGTCCCATGGGTACCAACCATAGGAGGTCTTGCTCTCAAATGCTCTTTTGAATTCTTCACAGAATCCACCCCACATTTATCACACACACCCTTTCCATGGAAGGGTAGTGCAGTGGTCATGAATTACAGACAACTCTTCAAACTCACTTGTCAAGTAACTGACAAAGCCAGAAACAAAACCTAGCATCATTGTGCAAAGCCCTTCCCACAAGGAGAAAACTAGGAAGCCAAATCTCATAGTATCTATCCCACAAGAAGCTTTGTCCTAGATCACAGATTTGTTTCCTATCTAATTACTCTTGGATGTAACTTTATCTACAATTTAGAGATAGAATTGAAAAACAAAGATTTACCATTGCATTGTATAGAGCTTCATGTACAGGTAGAGTGTTCAGTTAGATTTACCTTCTGTATGAATTAAGATTTCTATTTTAACAAAGTTCTATATTAACACATTGGAATTAGAAAAAAATAAACATTAAGTCTTCAACACCGCTAATACAGTTCAGCCAGACAAGTTCATCCCTGTTGCTATCCAGTGTGCTCTGTTAGTACTATGGGAAAACAAAACAAAACCCATCACCTTTAAAACACATGTTAGAAGAACAAGAATGTCTGTCTCATTACACAAAGGAGCCTGTCTCAGTTGCTCCCTCCAGGAACATTTTCAACAGCCTTATGGTTAAGTTTTCGATCTCATTGTATCTACCCATTTAAGTTATCCATGGGAACTCAATTGACTCAGTTACCTTGATGTTTCCAGATATTACATTGCCAAGAAGTTGACTCCCAGTGGAAGGCATCTCGGACCCCCTCTGGTTGCTGATTCTCCGAAAGGGAGAGGTGTCCTGCCTGTGAGCCACTGAGCGGACATTCCTGCCGATAACTCATAGTAGCGAGCAGTCCTGAAGACACTCGGCACATTCATTTTCACAGCAGTAAGCGAGGTCTCTGTGGTGGGTGGCTTCCACAAGCAGGTGGATGGTTGGGTCATGTGGTGTGCAGGAAGGCTGCACAGGGTTGAGACCCAGAACTCTGCTCCCTCACTGTGCTTCATCCACAACAAACAGGTAACATCAGACTGGTCGTTGACTACCACCAGTCGTTTCTGGGTGATAGCCATCATTTTCCTTTAACTGCTGAGCTAGAATAACATGACCGTTGTCCTGTTTGGACCGTGCTTTGCATTCTACCTCCACCTCAATAACATTATCACCACCACTACTGCATCACCATCACCATCATCATCACCACCACCACTACCACCATCACCACCATCATCACCACCATCACCACCACCATCACCACCACCACCACCATCACCACCACCACCACCACCATCACCACCACCACCACCACCATCACCACCACCACCACCATCACCACCACCACCACCACCATCACCACCACCACCACCACACCACCACAACCACCACCACCATCACCACCACCATCATCATCACCACCACCATCATCATCACCACCACCACCACCACCACCACCACCACCACCACCACCACCACCACCACCACCACCACCACCACCACCACCACCACCATCACCACCACATCATCACCACCACCCATCACCATCCCATCACCACCACCACCACCATCATCACCACCACCACCACCATCATCATCACCACCATCATCACCACCACCAACACCATCATCACCACCACCACCATCCCTACCAGCATCACTGTCACCACCGCCTCACAAAACTAAGCCAAAGGGTGAGAATGGAAATGGAACAGAAGTAAGAGAGAAGACGCACAGAATAATCAGAATGCATAATGGGCCATGGTGGTGCAAATCTTTAAGCCAAGTATTGAGGAGGCAAAGGCAGGAGGATCTCTGAGTCTGAGGCCAATTGGTCTACACAGAACCCAAACCAACCAGTGCTACAATATAAGGCCATGTCTCGATATGAAAAAATTAAAAATGCATTATATACATGTATAAAATTTTCAAGAACCAGATTTAATTAAGGTTTTATGAAGTTGTTTTTAAAAAGAAAAAAATACTTCAGCAAACTCCAAAAGCTGCACAGCACATATTTTATGTCTTCAATTAGCAATAAAGCCAGAAATGACCCATTAAGTACTTTTTATTTAATCACTTTGGATGCTTCATTCCTTCAACTGGGGTCAAAGAGGAAGCCAAAGTGAAATTAAGAACCACAAAATAAGGACAGGAAGACACGATAGAACTGTGTACTATAATCAGAGCAATAGCGATGAGAAGTACGATCTTCAGTGAGCTGCCAGTCCTGTAAATACAGAATACTGAACACAAACGCATGAAACACCGAGAAGCTATTAAAAATACCAACAAGAAGATGCAAAGGAAAATAAGATGGGGAGATCAATGAATTTGAAATGAGGAAGAGCAGACTTGATCAATAAAACTAAAACTGTGTCATTTAAAAGACCAATAAATTACATAACCCCATGAGGAGTCTGGACAGAAAAAGAAAAATGAAAATATTTCTTTCACATTAGAAATGAGCGAAGATATACCATAAATATTAAATTTTCCATTAAATAAAAATATAATGTTCATTGCCAAAAAGCATATATTTCAATGAGATCAATGGTTTCGCAAGATGTGAAATGATCCAAAAACGAGTTTCGAACTAAATAAATACAGCTATGTCATAAAAACTAAAATATGAGCATTTCAATACAAAATGATTCACCATGTCTCCCCTAAACATATTATCAACTCAAATAATTTTTCTGCTTTTCATGTCAAATATTTTCTACACAAAATATTTCCTGTACTCTGATGACTATATTTTCATCTAATTTTGCATCTTACTGTTTTCAGGCTAATTCCATAAAAGAGAAAACTATATGAAAAGTATTTCCTATATTTCTAAGCCATTCTAGGACAAAAAATAATTTCCAGACAGAAGGCATAAGATAAGGTCCCACCAAAAATCATTGAAGTGGAAACATTGGAAAATTTGCCGCCAAGACTCAGAGCAAGGCAAAGATGTCCATTCTTGACCCTGTTCTTCAAGGTCATGAGTTTTGAATATTGAAATGAAATAGAAGATATTCACAATGAAAAGAAACATGTTAAATGAGCCCTTTACAGATGGTGCAATCATAATATATAGGAAATCATGGTGCTAGAGAGATGGCTCAGTGGTTAAGAGAACTGGCTGCTCTTCCAGAGGACCCAGATTCAATTCCCAGCACCCACAGAGCAGTTCACAACTGTCCATAACTCCAGTTCCAAGGGCTCCAACGCTCTGGCACAGACATACATGCAGGCAAAACACCAATGCAAAAAATAAAAATAAATAAATAACTTTTTAAATACATACATACACACACACACACACACACACACACACACACACACACACACACACACTGTAGCTGTCTTTAGACACACCAGAAGAGGGCATCAAATTCCATTACAGATAGCCACCATGTAGTTGCTGGGAATTGAACTCAGGACCTCTGGGAGAGCAGTCAGTGCTCTTATCCACTGAACAATCTCTTCAGGCCCATAAGTAAGTCATTTTTTAAAAGAAAGAAAAACATAGGATTCCACCTAAAAAGCCTCTTCTCTCTCTCTCTCTCTCTCTCTCTCTCTCTCTCTCTCTCTCTCTCACACACACACACACACACACACACACACATACATGCCAAAAACCTGTTAAAACTAACTCAGCAAAGTTTTAAGACATAAAATTTACTTATAAAACTTAGTATTGCTTCTATACACTTAACAGAAAATTATGTGAAATCTAGGAAATAATTCCATTTATAGTATTTACCCAAAAAAAGAACAAAAGATGTAAGCAATAAATTTATCCAAGAAAAAAGAATAAGCAATACTCTGAAAATTGCCAAATTCTGATTTGAAAATTAAACAAAAGAAAAAAAACAGATGAGACTACACCTCATATTCATGGGGTAAAAGAACCAACACTATTTACACATGCGCCCAAACTAACCTATTATGAGCATAATTCCAATATCACTGAACCAGAAAACCTTTCATGGGAACCATGAAATGCCCAGAAGAGCCATAGGAATCTTCAGGATAAAGGAACAAACCTGGAGGCCTCATGTTAACTGATTTCAAAAACACAATGAAAAACTATAAATATCAATGACAATGACACAAACCAGACAGAGACCAATGAGGTAAAACAGGGAACTCACAGATAAATCCATTCATCCACAGCCAACTGGTTCAACAGATTCTGGGAATACGCACGGAGGGCAGGGACAATCTCCTCAAAACATTTGTTTGGAAAACCAGACATTCGCACTTACACATTATCTTACACTATATTAAAAATATAATCTCCTCTGCACACCTCGGCCCACATCCCTGGTCCAAGAGGAAACTGCACAATGTTCTGAACACAGGGATATAGGAACAGACAGCTGTGGTACCTGGTCTGCGCCCAGGAACAAACTGATCCCGCCAAACAGCTCCCTGCACCCAAATCCCGTGGGGGAGAGAGCTGGAACCTCAGAAGTGTGGATACTCCTGAGAAGTCAGAGGAGAATACCCTCTGCCCACAGTCCAGACCCAAGAGGAAATCGCATAGTGCCAATTGTGCCCACTGAGTGCAAGAACCTATACAAGCAATTAGGGTCAGGATTCCTGCCCACGCCTAGAGCTGGAAGAAGTCTCCAGGAGCACTGACACAGCTGAGATCAGAACACCTGTTCTCAGGAAAGGCTGAAAGGAAAACAGTTCTACAGGAGCTGACACAGAGGCCTACAGCAGGGCCAAGTCACTCCCAGAAACATCAAGACAAGCAAACACCAGAGACAACCCAATGGCTAGAGGCAGCGCAGGAACCTAAGCAACAGAAAGCTAGGCTACTTGACATCATCAGAGCCCAGTTCTTGCACCAAAGAAAATACTGGATATCCAAACACACCAGAAAAGCAAGATCTAGATTTAAAATCACATTTGATCATGATGATGGAGGACTTTAAGAAAGACATAAGGAACTCCCTTAAAGAAATGCAGGAAAAGACAAGTAAACAAGTAGAAGACCTGAGAGAGGAAACACAAAAATCCCTGAAAGAATTTCAGGAAAACACAACCAAACAGGTGAACCAATTGAAAATGGAAATAGAAACAAGAAAGAAAGCACAAAGGGAGGCAACCCTGGATATAGAAAACCAAAGGAAGAGACAAGAAGCCGTAGATACAAGCATCACCAACAGAATACAAGAGATAGAAGAGAGAATCTCAGGGGCAGAAGATATCATAGAAAACATGAACACAACTGTCAAAGATAATGTAAAATGCAAAAAGCTCCTATCCCAAAACATACAGGAAATCCAGGACAAAATGAGAAGATCAAACCTAAGGATAATAGGTGAAGAAGAAAGTGAAGACTCCCAACTTAAAGGGCCAGTAAATGTGTTCAACAAAATTATAGAAGAAAACTTCCCTGACCTAAAGAAAGAGATGCCCATAAACATACAAGAAGCCTAAAGAACTCCAAATAGATTGGACCAGAAGAGAAATTCCTCCCATCACATAATAGTTAAAATACCAAATGCACAAAACAAAGAAAGAATATTAAAAGCAGTAAGGGAAAAAGGTCAAGTAACATATAAAGGCAGACCTATCACAATTATACCAGAGACTATGAAAGTCAGAAGATCCTGGACAGATGTCCTACAGACCCTAAGTAAACACACATGCCAGCCCAAGTTACTGTATCTAGCAAAACTTTCAATTAACATAGATGGAGAAACCAAGATATTCCATGACAAAACCAAATTTATACAATATCTTTCTACAAATCCAGCCCCACAAAGGATAATAGATGGAAAAATCCAACACAAGGAGAGAAACTACACTGTACAGAAAGCAAGAACATAATTTCCTTGCAATGAAACCAAAAGAGAGACAAACAAACATAATTCCACCTCTAACAACAAAAATAACAGGAAGCAACAATCACTATTCCTTAATATCTCTCAACATCAATCAATTCCCCAATAACAAGACATAGAGTAACAGACTGGATACATAAAGAGGACCCAGCATTTTGCTGCATGCAGGAAACACACCTCAGAGACAAAGACAGATACTACCTCACAATAAATGGCTGGAAAAACAACTTTCCAAGAAAATGGCCCGAAGAAACAAGCTGGAGTTGCCATTCTAATATCAAATAAAATTGGATTTCAACCAAAAGACATTAAAAAAGATAAGGAAGGACACTTAATATTCATCAAAGGAAAAATCTACCAAGATGAACTCTCAATCCTAAATATCTATGCTCCAAATGCAAGGGCACCTACATTCGTAAAAGAAACCTTACTAAAGCTCAAAGCACACATTGTACCTCACACAATAATAGTAGGAGATTTCAACACCCCACTCTCATCAACGGACAGATCATGGAAACAGAAATTAAACAGAGATGTAGAGAAACTAACAGAAGTTATGAACCAAATGGATTTAACAGATATTTATAGAACATTCCATCCTAAAACAAAAGGATATACCTTCTTCTCAGCACCTCGTGGAATCTTCTCCAAAACAGGCCTCAACAGATACAGGAAGATAGAAATAATCACATGCATCCTATCAGATCACCATGCACTAAGACTGGTCTTCAATAACAACAGTAATGACAGAAATCCACATATACATGGAAGTAGAACAATGCTCTACTCAATGACAACTTGGTCAAGGAAGAAATAAAGAAAGAAATTAAAGACTTCTTAGAATGTAATGAGAATGAAGATATAACATTCCAAACTTATGGGACACAGTGAAAGTGGTACTAAGAGGAAAACTCATAGCTCTGAGTGCCTGCAAAAAGAAACAGGAGAGAGCATATGACAGCAGCTTGACAGCACACCTAAAAGCTCTAGAACAAAAAGAAATAAATAAACCCCAGAGGAGTAGAAGGCAGGAAATAATCAAACTCAGAGTTGATATCAACCAAGTAAAAATGAAAAGGACTATACAAAGAATCAACAAAAGCAGGAGCTGGTTCTTTGAGAAAATCAACAAGATAGATAAACCTTTAGTCAGACTAACCAGAGGTCACAGAGACCATATCCAAATTAACAAAATCAGAAATGAGAAGGGAAACATAACAACAGAATCTGAAGAAATTAAAAAAAATCATCAGATCCTACTACAAAAGCCTATATTCAACAAAACTTGAAAATCTGCAGGAAATGGACAATTTCCTGGACAGATACCAGGTACCGAAGTTAAATCAGGAACAGGTAAACCAGTTAAACAACCTTATAACTCCTAAGGAAATAGAAGCAGTCATTAAAAGTCTCCCAACAAAAAAGAGCCCAGGACCAGATGGGTTTAGTGCAGAATTCTATCAGACCTTCATAGAAGACCTCATACCAATACTGTCCAAACTATTCCACAAAATAGAAACAAACGGAACACTAGTAAATTCCTTCTATGAAGCCACAATTACTCTTATACCAAAACCACAGAGTCTGGGAGATTCGCTTGAAAGTGCCTTGAATTAATTCACATATACATAAAAATCTCTACCTCACTAAACAGTGAGTTAAACATACATCTGTCTACTGACTTTAGACAAAATATTTAGAAAAATGCCTAATTAAAAATCAGAACTTTAAAATAATTGTAATGGAGCTGCAGACAATGCTCAGTGCTTGCAACTCCGTGCCTGAGTTCAGTTCCCAGCACCCACATGGCAGCTCACAACCACCTGTAACCTCCACTCCAGGGGATCTGACTGCCCAGGGACCTAGTACACACATGATACACGGACATACGTGCAGGCAAAAATAAAATAAAAAAAAATAAATCTTTAAAAGAAAATAATTGTAACGACTATTGCTATTTGAGTCGATTTTTCTACTAATCCTACTGAATTATGCAAAAGTCAAAAGTTAAAATACCAGTCTCTGTAAGTTTATTGAAATGGTTCAAGAATAGTTCTCCAAGGGCTGGAGAGATGGCTCAGCAGTTAAGAGTGCTGGCTGCTGCACCCGAGGACCCATGTTTGATTCCCAGTACCACACGCACGACAGGGCAGCCATCTGTAACTCTAGTTCCAGAGGATCTGTTGTCCTCTTCTGGCCTTTGTGGGCATTGGGCATGCAGGCAACACTCATGTGTGTAAAATAAAAAATAAATTCAAAAGAGAATAGTTTAACATTGTAGATCCAGTTAATACCACTAAGTGTGTTAACAAATAACAGGGGAAAGATTAAAATTCCCTCAAAGGCGTCTGTAATGCAATTTAACAACTATGGATGACTGCTTTGGGCCTTCCAGTAAATCAGAAATAAAACGGAATTTCCTTTACATCCTGACTAGATGGATACACAAATTAGAAATTATTACTAGGGATTATATTAAGCAGATAAAAAGAGCATGGTAAAGTCCTAAGACAGGGGGTCACCCTCTTTCGTCTCCCTGACTTTAGCAGGGACATTTTCTTCTCCTTATTTATCGTTCCCTGGAAGGACACCTGCTGTCGAACCTGACAGCTGGAGTTTGATCCCAACACCCACAGGATAGAAGGAGGGAACCAACTCCCACACTTTGTCCTCTGACCTCCATATGTGTGTGCCATGTGAATGAATTCAAGGCAGTGTTATTAAAACAAAAAGATATGCTAGTATAAGTATTAGAATTCAACATGAAGGGTTTTCAACATTTTAAAAATATGAAATTTTACAGTGAGCAAATCAAATGCTTAGTGCATGGCTGACCATCAGTGAATGTTATCTTTTTTAGAAAAGACCCCGAATATCTTCAAAAAAATCAGCTAAACCTCTATTTTGAAAGCCAGAATAAAAATACCCAAAGAATACTTCAGAACTAAGTCTCTCTTATGAATAAGATATAAAACTCTTCAATGTCATATCTAACAAATAAATCACATCCAGTAATACAAAAAAAAAAAATGATTGCATCATAACCAAGTGGCTATTCAAGCTGGGACAACATTGCAAATGTAACCCAAAGCTGGCAAGATGGCCCAGCAGGTAAAGGCACTTGCTGCCGAACACTATGCCACAGAAGGTGCACAAATACACTCATATGTGTGTGCACGCACATGCACACACACAAATTAACAAAATAATAAATATCACCTATGAAACAATGTTAACCTAAACAATATTGACATAGTGACAAAATTCTGCATGGTGGTCAATAGCTGCTAAGAGAGTGAGTCAGTTTCTTCTGGTGTGAGGTCTCACATAGGTTGGCCAATCGAGGGGTGTGGTGGTTTGAATAGGAATGCCCCGCTTAGGTTCATAAATGTTTGGTCATCAGGTAATGGAAATACTTGAAAGGAATTAGAAGGTGTGGCCTTGCTGGAGTAGGTGTGGCCTTGTTGGAGTAGGTGTGGCCTTGTTGGAGTAGGTGTGGCCTTGCAGGAGTAGGTGTGGCCTTGTTGGAGTAGGTGTGGCCTTGTTGGAGTAGGTGTGGCCTTGTTGGAGTAGGCGTGGCCTTGTTGGAGTAGGTGTGGCCTTGTTGGAGTAGGTGTGGCCTTGTTAGAGTAGGTGTGACCTTGTTGGAGTAGGCGTGGCCTTGCTGGACTAGGCGTGGCCTTGCTGGAGTAGGTGTGGCTTTGTGGAAGAATCACTAAGGGTGGGGTTTAGGGATTCAAAAATCCGAGCACCAGCACCAGTATAATTCACTGCCTGCTGCCTTCAGAACCAGATCTAGAACTCTCAGCTACCTTTCCGGCACCATGTCTGCCTGCATGCCGCCACACTCCCTGCCGTGATGACAATGCACTAAACTTCTGAACTATAAACCAGCCCCAACTAAATGCCTTCCTTTACAAGAGTTGCTGTGGTCATGGTGTCTTTTCACAGCATAGAATATTGACTAAGCCAAATAGTCAACCCAGGATATAGGTAAAAAGAAGCTTCACAGGGCTGAAGAGATGGCTTAGCAGTTAAGAGCAACGACTGTTCTTTCAGATGGTCCTGAATCCAATTCCCAGCAACCACATGGTGGCTCACAACCATCTCTAATAGGATCTGATGCCCTTTTCTGGTGTGTCTGAAGGTACAGTGCACTCACATATATTAAATAAATAAGAAATAAAAATAGATAATAAAAGTTTCACTCAATTCATGTAATACACCACTTCAGTATAAACTACTGATCATCTCGATAGGTACAAGAAGAGAATGTAAAAAAAAAAAAAAGAAATCAATACCTCTTCATAATAAATCTGAATAGATACAAGAAGAGAATATAAAATATCAATACCTCTTCGTAACAAAAGCGCTTCATCTGAGGGGGACAGAAGGCAAGCTCTTCACCCTAACCAGAAACATGCTCAGAAGACCCTTCAACCTAGTTACGAGTATCTGTAAAACCACACTTAGCGAACCCCATGGGGAAAATGCAAAGCTTTCTCTCTAAAATCAGGACCAGGATAGGAAGAATGCTGAGTCCTGCTTCATGTTGGGCTTGAAAGCTGCAGCCAAGGCAGGTAGGCGAGAGAACAAAACAAAAGGCACCAAGATACAGCAGGAAGAAAACAGGAAGGTTTGCACACAATATAATCTCATATAGAGAAATTGTAAACAAATCACCCTAACTAATAAATGGTCTTTTAAGACTTCAAAACATAAGATTATTACATAAAATCCATTTTATGGTAAGAAAAAAAAAGCCATGAAGAACCATAAAATTACGTTACAAAAATCAACTCCATTTACAATAGCATCTAAAACTAATTAAGGGGCAGGAACGATAACTCAGCAATTGAAGCACGGAGTTCAGTTTCCAGAAACTACATGGCAGCTAACAAGCATATGTAACTTCGGTTCCAGGGACTCCAATGTCCTCTTCTGACCTACACCCACAATGAAGACAAAAAAATTGGGTGAATAGACATGCATTCACCCAAAACACTCCTACACACTAAATAAAAGTAAATAAACCCTTTTTAAAAAAACTTAGGAATGATTTTTTAATTAGGAAAAATAATACTCTGAAAACTATTTAAATAGTTTTCTATTTAATCTTTAAATTAAAAAGGGAGACTGAAAAAGTTATCCCATAATCTTGAATGGATTGGTTGATATTGTCAAGTTATGAAAGCAGACACCCCAAAATTCATTCATGAATGAAACGTCATCCCCTCTCAAAGTCTCTGCTGAGTTCTTTACAGAAATTCTCGGGCTAGTCCTCATGTGCACACGCGCAGTCGAGGAGAACGGAAGAACCAAACAACCGTGAAAAAGCAGTGAGGTTGGTTCCTTGCGCCTCCAGCTACCAAACTTACAACAAAGCTACAGTCAAGACATTACAGCCAGGACGATCAAGACATCAATGAAATGGAGTGAGAGGCCAGAAACAGACTCTCACGATCATGGTTAGTTTGTCGTCAGCAAGGATGCTAAAGTAATTCACGGGGGAGAGAAAGAGCCACAGATGACATTGGGACAACTGATGTCCCTGAGCAAAGCATGAAGTCAAAGTGGTACCATCCACCGTCCACAGAGCTTAGCTTGTAATCTATCCGAACCACGGCAGGAAGAAACACTTTCTTACCGCTGTAACCACTGATAAGGCACACATAATCCTGAAACAAACTTTCACCCACCCATTCTTTTCATCCTAAAAAGAATCCTAAGTAAATTTTTGGGTTTCGAAGTTAAAGATGGAAATACAGGGTAGGGGTGGTTAGGGAGAAGGAGGGGCTAACAGAAGTGAGGTGATGCCGACAGAGGATGATAGGGATGAATGGGGTGGACATACATAATGTAGGTGTATAAAAACATCTCAGTTAAACCCACCATTACACAGGATTAACATGAACTAATAAAAACACTTAAACATCAAAGAGCCCAAACCCACAAAACGTAAAGGAAGTGGGTCTAAGCACCCTGGATTCAGTCTGTGTGGTCTCCGCTACTGCACCAAAAGCACAAACAATTAAAGGAAGCTGGCCATCATCAAATTTGAAAACTCTGTCCACCAAAGGTACCATCACAGAAACAAAAAGAAAGCCCTTGGAGTGAGGGGCAAATGTCACACATCCTATTAGAGACCAGACAACAATAAAGAACCACGACAAATCAATTTTAAGAAGACAAGTGACCCAGTTAGAATTGAGCAAGCGATCCAAACCTGCAGATGGCCAATCAGAACATGAAAAGAAACTCAACGTCATTTGCCATCCGGCAAATGTGGTTCTAAAACACAACAGAGAGCATGCCATGCCCATTTGGATGGCTACAGTCAAAGAGGAGGATAATCACCGGTTTGGACAAGGATGTGGAAAAGATGCTTTATATTTCCACACTGCTGGGGGGAATATAAAGGGTGAAGCTACCGTTTTGAAAAGGTATTTTATGTACATGAATGTTTGCGTGCATGTATGTGTGCAGTGCCAGTGGTGGGAAACAGAGGGCAGCAGATCCCTGGAACTGGGGTTACAGACAGTTGTAGGTCAGCATTGAGTGTTAGGAATCAAATCCTGGTTCTTTAAAGGAGCAGCTAGTGCTCTTAGCTTCTCAGCCACAGTGTATGAATTTCTCATCAACTTAAACACAGTCTCCATCTGAGTCAGAAAGTCCACTTCTAGATATGAATCCAAGACAATGAAAACATAAATCGTGTATGAGAATGTTCACAGTAGCAGCATTGAGAATATCTGGGTCAAATGCCCCGATGAGTGGATGAATGAAAGCTATTAACTTTAAACAATGCACTAAAAAATGAATTACTGATACAAACATAAATGAACTTTGGAAACACTGTTCTAAGTGAATATACCCAATCAGGAACAATGTGGAATATGGATTTATTTCTATACAATGACCCAAATAGGCAAATCCATACACAGAAAGTAGACCTGAGCCTGCTTAAGACTAGGACAGGAGAGATCCCTGAGAGACTGGGAACAGCCACTGACTGTTGTGGGGGTTGGATTTTCCAGAGATGTTGTGCAATCAATGCATAACTGTGTGAGTACACTGAAAGCCACAGGATGAAAATGAAACTGAGGATTTAGTGATGCCCACTAATGATGCTCATTATATCCCAATTACAGCAACCTAGTTAGTTACTCCTCATAAGGGACACAGTTGGGGAACTCAGAAAAAAACATGGGGCCTGACTGCTGCACCAGTGATCTGCAGGTCACAGGTCTGGACCTCTTGCTATTGGATAAAAAGGAGCCCCCAAGCTGATGTTCCTGCTATTATACACCTGGTCAAATGGCCTATTGACAGTTGATGGCTTCCGTGGGAGGGAAAGTCGGTTTTCTTTAAGGTTGAGGGATCTGGCAGGTAGACCCTGCTCCAGTGGATGACCTCACATCCCTGTGCATATGGGCAGCACAAACGGGAATCAGTGCTGTACAAAAAGAAACAGGGCGGAGTGGGAAGGTACTGGATGGCTCTGGGGGAATTAGGAGGAGGAATGGAGGTAAATTTGGTCAAAATACATTATATACAAGTGTGAAATTCTCTAAAACTGCTGTGTTTAAAAATGACCATGTTTAGTGTCTGCAGGACATTGTCCCACTGGACACTGTTATTCTAATAAATAATAAAATAACCTGGAAAGGTAACAGAAGAGTCTTTCTTGCAAAGATATCCTCTGGGGAGACTCATGGGGGGAGGGAAGCTAATTCCTAAATATTGAGTGTTACATATTCTCTGTTTTATCACATGCTGAGTCTCTTGGCTGTGTTTTACTCTCTTTAAAGGTGGAAATCAGGTCTTGTGCGTTCCCTATAGCCTTTTCTGCAGATCCTTCCTGCTTTGCCCTCCTTACACCAATTGTGCAAATGTGGGAGAGGAAACCTTAAAATCCAGAGGGGCATCTCTTACCTATTCCTTCACACTCGTTTGGTTTAGTTGATACCTGGGGTTTTCTATTGTGGAAAAGGGTGATGAGACTCTCAGCTCAGTAACCCTGAGCTCTTTAGAGGTCTGCTATGGACATAAGAAAGACGGCATTGAAGAACTCTGGGGCTGTACACGTTATTTAAGTCCTTTCTCAATCCAAAAGGAAAAACAAGCTGCTAAACTTTCTAGACATAAACAAGGAAAGATTTACCTGTTAAGGAATGGCAACTCAATTTGTACTGTCCTTTGTGGTTCTAGAGCAACTGTACTAATTAGGTTCTTGCCTGCATTTTATGGACAAGAACGCTGCTCTCAAGACACGAAATGGTGGATGTCACAAGGCTAGGACACCAATCCACACCAGACTAACTCTGAAACTCCCAGCCCACATGCTCCTTGCCTGCTGGGAAACTCCCCTCTGTGCTTGTTGACAAGCAACTGAAGACTTCTATCCAGTCTTAGGCATTTGTTTGCCCTGGCTACCATGGAGATCCTCACATTCTTGTCCCATAAAGTCAGAGAGGGGCATGAAAGGACTCAGCCCTCCTATGCTCAGGAAGCTGAGCCTTGGTTTGACATCCAAACCACAGCACATAGTGAACTTGGAATTGTCCACATCTCACAGACACACAAAACTCATCCGAAGGAAATCTAGAATACACTGCAAACCTCTTGAGGTGAGGACAAACTTAACCATTAAAAATCAGACAGATCAACTTATGGAACTAGAGAGAGGGGGTCAGCTGCTGCTGCAATGGACCCAAGTCCAGGTCCCGGCAGCCATGTCAGGTGCTTCCAGCTGCCTATGATTCAGCTCCAGAGAATCTAATAAACTCTTCTGGTCTCCTCAGGCACCATAATCCATCACACAAACCCCACACTCAGATACATATATACACATAAAGTTAAAAATAAAAATAGCCCAACTGTCCCCTCATACCTAGCTCCAGATATACAGCTTGGGAAGCAGCTTTGCCTAATGAGTGTAGGCGCCCAAGAAGCTTCGTCTTGCCACAGATGGAGACTATTACAGAGAGACCACAATTGGTCATATACAAGGAACATAGTCATTAATGACTATGGGGTACCTGTTGATATGTATACAACTCCTACACTGAAGGCTCAAGAAACATCACAGAAGAGAAAACAGAAAGGTAGTAAGAGCCAAAGGCCAAGGATGCCTGCCGCAAGATGGTAGGATATAGAATCAACTTACAGAAATCAATAGCTTTTCATATACCAAAAACCAAACACGCTGGGAAAGAGATCATGGATGCACTCCCATTGGTAGTAGCCTCAAAGAAAATAAAATATTGAGGAATAAACCTAGCCAAGGAGGTGAAAGACCTCTACAATAAAAACTTTAAACCTCTGAGGAAAAAGATGAAGAGATGAGAAAATGGAAAAATATCCCATACTTGTGGCTTGATAGAGTTAATAGTGTAGCAGAAATGACCTTTCTACCAAAAGCTATTTATAGATTCAATGCAATCCCAACCTCAGTCTTAGGAGAAATAGAGGAAAATGCTAATATCCATAGAGAGAGAGAACCACAAAAGATTCCAAATAACCAAAGCAATCATGAGCTCTATGTCTGACATAGGAGATACATACATACATATATATATATATATGCATGCATATATCATATGTATACATATAAATTATTTTATATGTCCATATAACACATATCAATTATATTATATGAAATTCTCAAATATATTTTATATATGTATATATATAAATATATAATTGCTGATCATATAAGAATTCAAAAAACAGTAAAAAAAAAGATGCTCTAAAAAATGGTCTATGGATCTAAACAGAGAAATCTCAAAAAAAAAGAATTAAAAGTGCTATTACAAGCTATTACTGGTTATCTAATACAAGCATATACAATTAACAATAAACGGACTAAGCAGGCTGTAGTTACATATTTAGGCGTGTGTGTGTGTGTGTGTGTGTTTGTGTGTGTGTGTGTGTGTGTGTGTGTGAGAGAGAGAGAGAGAGAGAGAGAGAGAGAGAGAGAGAGAGAGAGACAATAGTGATTAAAGGAAGAAGAAGCCATAATTTTAAGAGGTAGCAAGAGGGGATTAGAGGGAAAGAATGGGAAATAATAATTTTTAATTAAAAAATATATATGGGGATGCAAAATGGCTATGAGGAGGAACTAGATATGGTCACGATACATTCTATGAAATTCTCAAAGAATTAAGAAAATACTATATTATTAAAAATAAATGAATGAAATAAATTTTCTTGACTATAGATTGTTGATCCTACTATTACTACAAGTGCAAAAGCTTCACCCAAGTTGGCTTTCCCACTACCTCTCCTTCCCCCAGAAAAGAAGAACCTACACACAGAGAGCCCTTCTGGCTTGAGGCTGCTCTTTCCTTCCCTGCTGGGTTTCCCCACTCAGGAATCTTCTCATCATGCTGCCCCCCTTACCCTCCAGTGCTGGTCAAGGAACCCAGCACTTGACAAAATTATAAAGTCACATAGTGCTTGGTGCAGCCGTGTGATTCGCATTAACTAATCTTTAGCTTTATCTTTCGCATTCATAAATCCTTGGAATATTCGGTTTTAATCACTCCACAAGAACCTGTCATAGTCCCTGGAACAATCAAGTCTCTTCCCAGGTATTTTCAACAGAGCAAGAGGGTTGAAGGGTCTACCATCATTTTTACATATTTCGTTTACCTGGTCAGTATTACTTTGAGCTTTCTCAGATATAAAGTCCTCTATGAAAGAGACTGAACATCATGACAGCCGTGAGTGTTCGCCCTGACCCCTTTCACTGAAAATAGATTTTTATCCTGAATATGGTTTCCCTTCCCTCTACTCCTCCCACCTCCCCCCTCATCTGCATCCACCACCTCCTTCTGTCTCTCGCTAGAAAACAAAACAGGCTTCTAAGGAACAGTAATAAAATAAAATATGATAAGAAAAAACTTAACACATCAGAACAGAGCAAAACAAACAAAAGAAAAAGAGTCCAATAAAAGGCACAAGAAAAACACCCACTGGTTCACACACAGGAATCCCATAAAAACACAAAACTAGAAGCCATCATATGTATGCAAAAGACTTGTAGGGTGTGTGTGTGTGTGTGTGTGTGTGTGTGTGTGTGTGTGTGTCAGCTCTAGGATCCTATCAGGTGCAGACCCGTGCAGGCCATGTGCATGCTACCTCAGTCTCTGAGTTCCTACCTTTATCAATCCTGTTGATTCAGAGGGCCCGTGTCCTCCAGCCCCTTTCTCTGAGCCATGAGAGGAGGGATTTGATGGAGACAACCGATTTGGGGTAACATGAGTGTTCTTAAACTTAAAACTCTTATCTCTGGAGGCTTGCATCTGAGGTCTCCAACACAGCATTCAGTTTTCACAGTGATCAAGCAAGGTCTTCCTAGCTCTTCCTACCTCTGCATTATACCTATCTCTGTGTGCAACAAATTCTCATTCCTTCCCCCAGGAATTCTCTTATGCCTCCACCTTTATCCAAAAGCTTGATCTCTTTTCTTAAATTCCAGGAACCTCTTTTTTACTATGCTGCCCGTTCCTTCCCATTCAGACTATCAAACAGTACCTCACGTTTTAACACGCATTCATTTATGTGTGTGAGCGTATGAGTTTGTGCACGACACAGCACACACACAGAAGTCAGATAACAGCCTGCAGCAGTTGTTTCTCTCCATCTACCACACAGGTGGGTCAGGGGATCAAACTGAAATTGTCAGGCCTGACAGCAAGGGCACACTGAGCTATCTACCGCATTCACTTTTTCCGTTATATAACCATCATTCTCTCGGATGCCTCCTTTGATTAGTACAACCCTAGGTAGGACTGGCCCTGCCTACCTTTATCAAGATGAGCTTCTAACCCTGCATCCATAAAGCGTTGTGGTGCTTTTCTCTCCATGGTCCCTACGAGCTTCTCCTCGGAGCTTCAGAGTAAACATTTGAAGATAGTTGCCTTAACATCCAGTGTCAAGTACAGTTTCCATGGAAACACACAATGGAGGCTTACAAGAAGTTCTTAAATACAGCTGATTAACATGTTTGATGACCTAAATATGCTAGGTAGGATGTGGTTTTATACAAATGAAGAAAATTAGAAGACAGACAATAAAGAAAGACTCATGGCCTCTGGAAATAATTACGCATCCTTTTGCCCAAAGTAAATTCTTACTGAGAAGTAAATCCTAAGATTTATGTGTTCAGTAGAAACTAGACCCCAAGTGGCCAGCCACATGTTTCCATCTAATGCCCATCTCTAGAGCCCAAAGCATCTTATACAGACTCTGGAAAGTACACAGAGCTGTCTTCACCGGGCATGGTGGCACACATTTTGATTTCCAGAACAGAAGGCAGAGGCAAGACGATCACCAAAAGAGCAAGAGCTGTCAGTCTACATAGTAAGTTTCAAACCAGCCAAGGGTCTCTAATGAGACTCTCTCCAAAAAAAATCAATTAATTAATCAAAAGAAGAAAGTGTTTCCTACCTGTGTTCCAGCTCCCGGATGGACAGTATCACCCCTGAGGTGGACGGTTTCTGCTGCACCGTAGCCAAAAAGGTGAACTCGCTTTTATTCCGGAATAGCTGGATCAGCTTCT
Organism: Rattus rattus; assembly: GCF_011064425.1. NCBI lineage: Eukaryota > Metazoa > Chordata > Mammalia > Rodentia > Muridae > Rattus > Rattus rattus. The sequence goes on from NC_046155.1 coordinate 149,765,901, forward strand.
CACTCACGTGAGGGGCCGAATGGATCTCTCTCTGTACATCTAGGGGTCAAGAAAGAGGCACAGGAGAAGCAAAATGTGGGTAAAGAGGAGAGAACAGAGCATGGGAGGGAAAAGAAAAGGGGGTCAAGTTACAAGTAAAACATTTAAGAGCCCAGCTTGCTTTTTCTCCCTCTTCTTCTGTCAATAGCTTTCATTTTCTGGCTCCGTTCATCACCCCTCACAGCTACATTCATTCAACAAAAACCCCAGAAATGCTATCTCTGTCACCAGGTCCACTTGTCACTTTGACAAGTCACAATAGGCCAGACAGTGGTTTTCTGACATAAATTTTGATGGGATAATGAGCAATTTGGCCTTGTGAAAAAATCGATAGGGTGGCTATAAATAATGTTGGAGGCCGTCAGGTAAGTGGGGTCCTGAGAGTCAAAGACTCTCAGACCTGGCAGGACCCAACAATAACTAATAGCCTTCAGATTCTGTGTTCCTCGTGGAATTGGCTTCTCTCTCCCAACATGCATCTAGAAGGTCTGTCCTTGTCTTATACCTAGGAGAGAACCTGCGCTAACAACGCCCGGCAACACCAACCTTTAGTTAAAAAATAAAACAATATACAATACACATCAGTGATCTGTAAGTGTGCTTGGAATAGCTCTGTAAGCCTGAGATGGATTACTTTCCTTACGCCATATTTATTAAGGTCTGCAGGGTCTAGAGGTGCATGACCCCTGTTCATCCTGCTTCTGCCTAGGAGCCTCTGTCTCCAACATCTGCTCCCGGAGACAGAGGCATCCTCATCAGAACTGTCTAAGTACTGTTCATTATTTCACGATCGTCTCCCAGCACCAGTACTAGTCACCAGAGGACCAAACATGGGCATGACATTGCAGAAGGGGGCAAGTGGGCATCAAAAGTTGTCTGGCTCTTACAATCTTTAGTCTGATGACCAGGAGTCCTGCTACTAGATAGTATTTTCTAGATGTGACAGGGAAGTTATACCCATGAAATCGCAATAATATGGTTGCCTAATCGAGACCGGCATGATGAAAATATCATTTTGACATGCCAATATGGATGAGGGAAATTTCCCAAGGTCCTACCCATAGATGAAGAGGGATAGGATAGACACTCAGTGGCTCTGAGAAAGAGAGAACCAATGTTCGGCAGGAATGATAGGTTAGCCAATCCCAAGTGGCCAATCCTAAACACATGTACAATGAGCAACACCAAATGGACTAAGTAGATTACACACACACACACACACACACACACACACACACACACACACACATATATATATATATATACACACATACATATATACAAATATATGTGTGTATATGCATATTTATATATACACACACATGTAATTAAAGAAGAAGTCATGAATCTGGGAGTGACACGGGAGGTGTTGAAGGGGAGAAGGGATGAAAGTGTAAATATAATACATAGGAAACACAGTACAGTAAATACAGTAAATAGGAAATTCTCAACAAAAAGAATTTTAAATTTTAAAAAATTATTTTAAAAAAGAGGCCACGAATTTGAAAGAGAGCAAGGAGGGGCCTGTGGGAGATTTAGGGGGAGGAAAGAGAAAGGGAATGATGCAATTATGTTATAATCTCAGAAAATGAAAGAACTAATTTTTAAAGGCGTGTTTACTGGTATATTCTTGTAGCCTGCCCAACTCTTCTGACCATGTGATAATTATTTGATTATTTGTCCAAGTGAGAGGAACCAGTTCAGATAAGGAAACTTCACAGTCTGTGTAAGCCACATTACAAGCTTCTATTAGGATCTCGGTGCCTTACAGAAACTAAATAGTGGTTTCTAACAAGGGAAGGGACACAACGGTTGGCGGAAAGCTCGGTCTTTTCGTGTGCATGGAGGGGATGGACAAGGTGATTTCTCACAGCTCTCGAAACTTAGCTTATGAGTCAACCAGTTGGCTGTTTCTCCTAAGGAAGAACCACACAGTCTCTCCAGCTAAAGAATTTGGGGCTGTGAACAGTAGGAGACAAGCAGTCTGTCCCATAGAGGCAGGCCACTAGCAAAAATCCACATGCCTGACACTCGCTTTTCAACCCACTCAAAAGGCTTCACTGTTTTATCATTAAGGGCCATACTGGGATCTTGCTATAGGCCAACACAAGAGAAAGCCATTTAAAGAATGCTTCTATGGGGTCTAGGGAGGATGGTTTTGTGCTTAAGAGCATTTGTTGTTCTTATACTTGGCTTTCATTCCAAGCAACCATATAGCAGCTAGCAACTATCTGTACCCCCCATTCCAGGGGATCCTAGGTCCACTTCTGGCTTCCAAAGGGACTGTGCTCACATAGTGCACAGACATCATGTAGGCAATACATGCATATACATAATATAAAACTAAATCAATCTTCAAAAGGAAAAATGCTTCAATGTCTTTTTCAAGATCCTACCTGGGCGCTTTCTGAGATAGCTTCAAATTTTACTAAACACAGGAACAATTTATATTCCAAACTAAAGAGTATTGGCTAAATTTTATTAGCTTTATTTTTTCTATATTAATGCTGAGCAAAATTCTCCTTCACCTATAGTTATTGCCAGGAAAAGGAAAAGATTCCTGGGATGAAATTGTCTGCTTTTTTTTGTCTTTCTTCCTCTCTCTTGCCCTTGGGTATACACAGCCCCTGGCTGAAGGCCTCCATATTAAAATTCACAGCTGTAAGAATTCTTTAAGCAACAGGCTCACTGTGGCCATCTGGACATCTAGTCAATGTTTCAAACACCTATAGTTACAAGTCTCTCCCTCTTGGACCCAGCCCTCAAACAACCTGATTTTCAGTCTTAGTAAACAGGACACCTCAAGCCAAACACTAGAAACTGTCCTTGGTTCTTCCCACGTCTCTGCCTCTGTGTCCAATCCAAGAGCAGGTATAGGACTCCCATGTCTGGAATTTATCCACTGCTCCGCAACTTCCTTCTCACATCTCCTGTTCAAATCGTTCCCATAGTCCCTCAAGGCATTCTCTGTTGACCCCTAGCTGGTTTCCCCATTTCCATGCTGCCTTCTTCCCATCTTGCACACAATATCCAAATGTTCTTTTGAAAACATACATTTGAATTATGTTAGTCTCCTGATAAAATTGTAGTGACTTCCCATTGCCCAGGAGATCAAATCCTATTCCATCACAAGGCCAGTGAAGTCACCCATGGACCCATCTGATGCATCTCTGCACCTCGTCTCATTCACCCTTCTTCATTTGCTAGAAGAACACACCCTTGCCTTGCGTCTTTGTCTCTTCACTCTTTCCAGGGATCTCTGTAAATGCGTGGACCCTCCTTGAATTCTCACTGCAACCTTTGAGCCACTGTCCATTGAGGGTTCTTCCAGAAATGTCCCTCTTCCTCCCACTCTGGGTATTTCCTCCATAGGACTCATTGTTACACACAGACTGGGACCAGTTCATTACCTCCTATGTAACAGCCAGCCTTTGTGTTATTTACTTTCTCTCCCTGACAGACTGCAAGCTCCGTGATTGAAAGTCTATCTATTTATTCGTAGTCTGACCCCCATTCTTTGTGCCTGACATAATGGCATCCAATTTAGATACACTGATTGCTCCATTTATTTTCCTTATTTTATATTTTTACTTTAAATAGCTACATATATTGCACTCAGAAAATATGCAAAACTAGGAGATAAATCGATCTTTCTCTAATGCCAGTATGGACAGCTGGTTGTAGAAAATGGTGTTTGGAGCCAATCCCTCTTCTTCTGTACAAGACACTCCCGAATAGTCAGAACTGGTTCTATCAGCCTTGAAGGTTGAGCATTTTGCATCCTAACTTTCATAAATTTCTCCATAAATTATTGGCATATTAAAGGGAAAAAAACCTACCTACCAGAGGGAAATGTGAGAAATTTCCATTTGAATACATGGAGACATCACAGACAGTCTCCATACTGGCCCATTGCTCTCAAGTGAGGACTTGCCAGAATTCAGACAAAGAGCACACACCAAGCTACCCTGCTTCACACAGCCTGACCTCCAGAGCAGGCTGCACATCACTGAGTTTACTCTGAGTTTGGCAGATAACTAGCTGGGTAGTTAGCTTGGACAATACTTCTCCTCTTTGAACCCATAATCAACTGAAGATCAACAGATCAAGTTATATGATGCGTCAGCTTAAACTCCTTCTCATTATTGTTAAATAATTTATTCTACCCTAGACATAAGAGAGGGTATTTTTCCCATCTATAAAGAACCCAGATTCTATAATTGTTCTTCTTTGTTCAAGTTCCAAATTAATATATAAAGTTCTCGACTCCTCAAACACTGGCGTGTCACCGCCTCTACAGAAGCCAACTTCTTCCCAGAGTTGAAAGAGCAGTGAGTGAAATGAATTAACGAGCCCCTGGAGCAAATGTTGCATTGCCATGCTCTACCAAGGTGATGCATGTTCAGTGTTCCTTGAGAATATTCTGTCCATGAAAGGAAACAAGAAAGACGTACACGGTGGATCAAGTTGATAAGAAGCAGGAAGCAAATAGATATCAACTTAGAAATCTGTGAAATATGCTCAATCATAGACCAAATAAACAAAATGTAAGTGCCAAGCCCAGGCAAGAAGAATGGGGATGGAGAGATGATGCCTGCTTCTGGCACGGCAGGCACATGCATAAACACACAGAGAGAGATCTACATTCATATACGTAAATTTAAAAATAGTAAAATGTTAAAAAAAAAACAAAAACAAAAATAAAGCCTGCCTTCAGGACCCCCTCTGCCTACTGAGTCACCTCCTCGAGCGTTAATGGAGAAAGCTGTGCCTACTCTTACTGCAGCCTGATGTGTCAGGGCTGGTTGATATGTATGGGTCTATGGAAGGCCTACCCTTTTCTGAATAGAAATGGAGGAGGAGTGCATGGGGTGAGAGGTTGGGGGAGGAATTGGGAAGGGGGGAAGGGAAACTGTGGTTGGAATGTTAAAAAAATAATAATTAAAAAAAAAAGAGAAAACTAGGCTTGCAGAATTGAAATAATGTTATGAAGGGCACTGGGCTAGGAGGCCATTGCACAAATTCCAAACCAACTCATTCAGAACACATTTCTAACCCTGTGGCATCTGCTATTGGCCACCTTCTAGCCTCAATGTCTATGTCTGTGGGGAGAGACAAGTCCCCATCACCAGTCCACAGCTGACAATTCTGCTTTCAACCAGGAAACACTGAGTGAAGCAAGGAAGGACCCCTTATGAGGCAAATGCCAGCAGGCAAAGAAGTTGTATCACAAAGACATACCCTGGCTTGCCCAGCGTCGTGAGTCAAGGCACAGGAGAATAACCAGCATGGAGGTCATCAACAGTGACCACTGTGCTCCCTGGCATTCCCCTCATACCCTGCTTACCTGTCACCCATCATCTCCCACTCCACCAGTGCCCCTGTATTAGAGCACTGTAAGCCCCACTGCCCTTCCTCCAGGGCACAGCACTCTCGCACTGTTATTCCCATCTGCAGCAGCTTTTTCAAGAACCATCCCCCTCTGACTGTTCCAGACCAGTGAGTCCCTGAATTCTGTCCCCACTACACTTAGCACAATCACCAGCTCTGTGTGTGCAATCACATTTGCATGTGATGAACTTAATAAATAATATCTTGCTCCTTCTACTGTAGATCCCATGAGAAACCCTTTACCAATATGTACCCAACAACTCCTACTGGCACACATCTGGTGGAAATCCAATCACTTGGTTAACAAAAGTGATCTGGTCTGCCAACTCCTGAATAAAACATAAGACAGGGGTGAGCAGCGCCACACATAACCCAACCTGTTGAGATAAAGTGCACTCCCATAGCAAGCTGACTGAGGAACAATAAATCTAGATGTGCGTCCCAACCCTTCCATTAGGGGATGGGGCCTAGGGAATCCTATGACACATGGTACTAATCAATTCTCCTAATTACTATTTGACTCAATCAAAAGACATCCCGGTGCCCCCATAATTTCACTAATGAGAGAGGATGTGTGAGGCAGCTGAGCTCTCTCCTTACACATTTGATGATATCAGGAAGAAAAATCAACACAGTAACTTTTCAGACAGCCTCTCCACACTGCCCCAGCAACACGGCAGAATCAACCTGCTCATTCCCAACATCTCATGATGATTCAGAAGCATAGGTGTAAGGAGAGAGGAAAGGTATGGGTGCCTGCCTATTTGACTCACAGGGCAGGAAAACACGCAGCAAGACCGATAAAATATCTCTACAACATGATTAAAACTTTGTTATTTAACCAAAAGCTATCTAAGAGCAGGGAACAGATAATTACATCCTGGTATAAATGCCTGAAGGAAAATCACATGTGATAATATCACAATGACAAGGAGGTGATGAGATAATGAAGGAAATGTCTAGCCATACTGTCCAACAGCTAGCAAGTGAGCCAGCTGTGGTGAGGGATGGTTTGACTCCCAGAACTTCCTGGAGACGGAGATGGGAGGATTGCACAAGTTCGAGGTCAGCTCAGACTGTACAGTAAGTTCAAAGCCAGCCTCAGTTGAGTCACAGTGAGACCCTCCCAAGAGATGAGGATGTTGATTAGTGTTAAAATGCTCAGCAGGACTATGCAAGGCCCTAGGTTCAATTCCCAGCATTGCACATGCTATATACTCATATCCATAACAAGAAACCAAGTGTACACAGAATCTATTCAGTTATTCACACAGACAGCAGAGTGGTCTTCATGGACATTAGCCATTGTGAGGGATAGGTGAACTGTTTCTCCTTTCTATGTGTCTGAATCTTCTCTAGAAGTTATTTTAAGAAAAAAGACACATTTTTTCTGAAATATAAAAGCATATTAAATAAAAAGGGAACACCAAGAAGAGAACGCTATGAAAGAAAAAAACCATCCCCCTGCTGTCCATCATCACAGTCCTGAGGGTCATCCTTAATCATGAGATGAGACGGCTAGTGCTCCATCGAAGCTCAGCCCAGAGTCACTCTCTATAAAGACCCTCCTCCCCTTAAAGAACCAGTCAGCTCCAAATGGCTTGATGGACATTTAAACTAAAATAGAGCACTCAGCCTTCACTCCCAGAACCTATGACATGCATAGCTCCAAGACTAATCAGGAAGATAGCAATAGCTTGCCATCAAGTCCCTCAGACATGGTTTGAATCTGTTCTGTCATTAGCCCAAGGGCCAAGCAGATGTGCCCAGTGCATAGAATATGCAGCTCCATGCACAGGAAAATACTGGGCTTGAACGAGAATGCACCCTCCTGCAAGGTTTGCTGTCTGTATTCTTCAAAAGACAGAAAGGTGTCTTCAGCCTTGAGCTTGGTGAGGCAGTGTCCACCTATGTCATTCACTCGCTTGATCTCTATTTAAATACCTTTATTGAGCATTCCTCTGAACCAAGGCAAGTGGATTAACATGTATCTCCAGAGGGTGTAAGGCTGAATACAGTGGTGCAAGCCTTTCCAGGGCTGTGTAGGATAGTAATTAACAGCTCAGAAGCTAAACCAATCATCTACTAGAGATACTCTGTGTGTGTGTGTGTGTGTGTGTGTCTGTGTGTGTGTCTGTGTGTGTGTCTGTGTGTATCTCTGTGTGTATGTGTCTGTGTGTCTGTGTGTATCTCTGTGTATCTCTGTCTGTGGTCTCTGTGTGTGTGTGTGTTTGTGTGTCTGTGTGTGTCTCTGTGTATCTCTGTGGTCTCTATGTGTATGTGTGTGTCTGTGTGTATCTCTGTGTATCTCTGTCTGTGGTCTCTCTATCTCTCTCTCTCTCTGTGTGTGTGTGTGTGTGTGTGTGTGTGTGTGTGTGTTGGTTGATATCCAAGGCTGAACACATTCTAAACAGTTCATCACTGAAACATCTCCACAGCACTTTTCTTCCATTTTCTTTTGAATACCATGTTCTTCATAAATTTCCTGGGCTGGCCTTGCACTTGTGGTTCTCGTGTGTTAGCCTCCCGAGTAGCAGGTATTACAGACTTGCTATGGCCACCAGGCCAGCTGAGATGCCAGGTTTATCCATCAGGTGTATAAGCTTTGGGTCAGTTAACCTCTTTATATTTCAGACTCCTCACTCCTCAAATGTCAGTAAACTGCATGTACTCTGATGGAGACAGCACAACTACAACAATTAAATTAAGTAGTGGATTTTAATCCTTAAGACAGTGTCTCCCCATGGTGTTTTGAACACCTAGGTTCAAGGCCCAGATCCTATAGGATGTATGGATACCAAACTACGTCCACAGCCAGCATTCGATGGTTCTGTAACCTGAGCTGAAGTAATGACTGTGTTTATGGCTGAGTATGACTGTGGGCCTATGGGAGAGCAGAAGGCCAGTGAATGAACAGGCATTGTTTGCTATGGTTTTTGGCAGGTTTAACAGCCTATTCCAATTCTTATCTGCTTACGAAAAAGTGGAGAGTCGATGGATTTTTCTGGCCACATTGCAGTCTAGGTCCAACCAGCCAGCAGCCAGACAGTTTTGAATTTTCACTTTGTGCTGGTTAGCAAAGATTTTAAATGCATTCATGTAATCTTCAAAGCAGCACAATGAGGTCAGTGCTCCCGTATCAACCCACAGGTGAGTGGAGATGCCTTTGTGGAGTAGGCAGAGGTCAGACTCTGATCCACTTAAAGCCAACCTCAGGAGACCACTGCCTGTCCTCTCAGACATGCCAGGATCTGGCTCCCAAGCTCTGCCCTGCACACACTGGGGACAGCTCAGCTTCCTTTCTCCATCTTTGAGTGGCTGTGGCTGTGACAGGATGGTGCTACCCTGCCACTCAGAGCTCCGTCACAAATAAAGGGAAGAATGAGGCCATACACAGCGCCATACCTAAGGAAGTTCCTGAGACGCTTGCAAAGGAGAACTGGAAAGTTACCCACTTAGCTCTGAGCAGGACAACTTCCCAGGTGTCTGTGTATACATGACACATTCCATAGCTGTAAAAACCCACTGAGTAGCCAGGAGAGACTCACTTTAACGAGAACAAATGGCTGCCCCAAAGAATGTAAGGGACTTAGCCAAGAACCCATCTCTAGCAAGCAGCAAAGATATGTGGTACTGGCTAATTCAGTAGCTCTTCCCGTACATGGCTTCCCTAACCCCAGATCACTGCAACCCTCACCCCAACACACATGGAGAGTCAGCCTCCTCCAAGAGCCTCAGCTACCCTGAGTATTGGGTGCAACCTTGAGCTTGCATTAAAAGTTTGGATCAGTGACTGACCTAATTATAATTAATCCTCTTCTGTGCAGGGTCCTAATTTTAGGCATGAAAACGACTTTTTTTAAACACCGCATTGGCCTTGACCTCACTACATCTTCTCAATGTCAATATTAAACAGTGGGACGTCGTGTTCAATAGCCAAGCTCTCCGATCCATGATTGTTCATTATAAATCATTTTTTACGTGTTGCTTCGAATGCTGTTTTTCAAGAATAAAACTCTGCCTGCATTGAAGTTCAGGGTGATTTTAATATTCAAACCTCCTACAGAGATGATGTCTCATTTTAATTATTGTTTCGGTTAATGGGTTTTCATTAAATTAGAGGCTGGGACAATTAGTAAGGTGAATAGCTCGTGTTTTAGAGGTAAAGTTGCTGAGACTCTGGGGCAAGATGACACTTGTGACACACACAGGCAGAATGATGACCCCTGAGAGCTATGCTTGCATCTGACTAAGAGAAGACAGAGCAGCTGGTCTCCTCACCCAGCTTCCAAATATGACCCAGGTCCCCTCTTGAGGCTACACAAACACAAAGCATGGGTTTGACTGGGGGAAGGGAGCTTTTAATCACTTAACTTTCTATCAAGAATCCAGCTGCCCCTGCCATTGAACCAGAGAACACTTTCAAAAGTTCACAGTCTGTAAAGCAAGGTGTCAAACCACAGGCAGGTAGTCCTGATGAAACTGTCTCACACACACAAGTAATTCAGTTGCTTTAGTGGATTAATGTCTGACTTTCTACCCCTGGGAAATTGGTCCGACTCCAATGTGGGATGCAAGGACCAAAAATCATATTGATTAACAAACTGTCAGGGAGACAAGAAGAAATGGTTTGAGTGACCAAAGCAACATTTCACCTCAGACTACACAAATGTGTTATTCTGGGGCCAGCAAGGCAGCGTTGCCTCTGAGAGAGATGAAGGAAAGAAAGATCAGGGAAGGGGCAGAGAGTGAGAGGTCAAATCTGCTGAATCAGAATCTGAGGTCTGAAGTTAGTGGTGGGACTCCTTGCTAAGGGGTGGGACTGCTCCTGGAAAGGGAAGGGACTTCCTTTCCTAATTAGCTAAAGGAGGAAATGAGAGGAGTTCTTCCTGAGAAAACTATCCAGTTCCCGTCAGACAAGCCTGGTTCAGAGGCAGTGAAGAGACCTCTTCTGTTACAAGAGGAAGGAGGGCAGAGAACCTTTCCACAAAATAAGGAAACATGAAGCAACAGGAAAGCCACACAGCTCTGGCCACCACTGAGTGATAGCACCTTCATCCTCACCGTCCTCCCTTGCCCAGCTCACAGGATAACATGTACTAATAA